>NC_045444.1:44796993-44993882 GCF_002776525.5 Piliocolobus tephrosceles
AGGCCTGGGAAAGACCTTGTTATATAGCCACATGTACATGGTGGATTTAGTCTGCTTTTTTTCTGGAATGTGAGCTGAGTTGGTAGTATTTTTGAACGTGTTTTTGTGGGGAAGGAACTTTAAGTACTGCCTAGAAACTTTGAGACATTTTTCCCCCATAATGATCCCGTTTTCCTTGTAAGGAGCTGAAATAAGATAAATGGTAGCAGCTCCCTTTTATTCTCTCCTTTCTCTTGTAATGAGGCCTTTTGGCAGACAGCTTTGCTGACGGGACTGCCAGAGTTTGGATTTGAGTAGTTAGTGAGGGGGTGGTGTACTGGTTATAGTATTGTTCTAAAAGTCTTTTTCCCTTCCACTTATTTTTCCACCCCCAAAATGTCATCATGTCCAACGTGACAGAATGTTCCTGACAATTATCACTCAGGGAAACATGACTTGCTAAATTATCTAAGGCTAAGTCAAACTTTCTTAAACACCAAGCAATGCTCCATGCTCAGTATACACCTTGGTTAGGGAATATGTTATCTGGGACAGCCCAGTGTGGTACTGTGGTTAAGAATTCTGACTCTGGAGCTAAACTGCCTGGGTTCAGTTCTGAATCTGCCACTTTCAGGGTAGGGGATCCTAGGCAACTTAGCCCTCCTCCAAGCCTTGGTTTTCTCATCTGCAGCAAGGGGATAATGACAGTGTTATTTCAAATGGAATGGGGTGAATAGTTAAGTTAATGTTTTGCTGTGGTTTGTTCCCACCAAAACCTCATGAATGGCTTGGTGCTGTTCTCCTGTAACAAGCCAGAGTTCTTGCTCTGGGAAGACTGGGTGAGTCCTCATGGGAATGGATTAGTTCCAGAGAGAGTAGGTTGTAACAAAGCCAAGATACTTCTTAGGTTTTCCCCTCTTTGCTCATGTCCACTTCCCCTTTGACTCTCTCTGCTGTGTTGTGATGCATGGGGAAGCCATGGCCTTGCCCTTGAACTTCTCAGCCTGCAGAACGATGAGCTAAGAACTCTCTTTTCTTTATTAATTGCCTAGTCTCAGGTATTCTTATAGCAACTCAAAATGGACTGATACATAGATGTAAAATGCTTAGCAAGATGTCTGGCACACAAAGGAAGGGCTTAAGAACTACCAGCTTAATCATCATTATTAGGGCAAGTATACACAATGGGCATTGTATTAATCCATTTTACATTGCTATAAAGGAATACCTGAGGCTGGGTAATTTATAAAGAAAGGGGATTATTTTATCTCACAGTTCTGCAGGCTGTAGTGCCAGTGTCTGCTTTGGTGAGGCCTCAGGAAGCCTTTATTCCTGGTAGAAAGCCAAGGGAGGAGGTACCAGGCTCTTTTTAATAAACAGATCTCGGCCGGATGTGGTGGCTCAAGCCTGTAATCCCAGCACTTTGGGAGGCTGAGGCAGGCAGATCACAAGGTCAGGAGATCAAGAGCATCCTGGCTAAAAAGGTGAAACCCCATGTCTACTAAAAATACAAAAAATTAGCCAGGCATAGTGGCGGGAGCCTGTAGTCCCAGCTACTCGGGAGGCTGAGGCAGGAGAACGGCATGAACCTGGGAGTTGGAGCTTGCAGTGAGCCAAAATCATGCCACTGCACTCCAGCCTGGGCAACAGAGCGAGATTCGGTCTTAAAAAAAAAAATCAGATCTCTAGTGAACTAATAGAGTGAGAACTCACCTATTACTGCTGGGAGGGTACCAAGCCATTCATAAGGGATTCACCCCCATGACCCAACACCTCCCACTAGGCCCCACCTAGTGGGGATTACATTTCCACAGAGATTTTGAAGGGACAGACGTTCAAACTCTATCAGGCATACATAACATAAGTAAAGCAGAACTCAATATAAATCCTGTTGTGTTACTCAGGAATGAAACAGTATGTGAAGTTCGAGGATAAGTGGCCTCTGGCAGTAATCTCGGGGCTTGGTGAGTATTTGGGATGGAGAATGGCTTTAGCAGTGTGGTATCCTGTGGTTAGTTGTTGTCCCTGGGTTGGCCTCATTGCACAGCTCCGGGGCACTGTTAACATAGATGGGACATGTTCTGCATGGTGGTCCACTACTGTTGTCATTTCTCATGTTACCTTCAAGAAAGTGCTGTGAAAAAAATGTGGAGTTCTCTGTTATTATAAATTAAGAGGGTGTATTTGGATTGTTTTGAGAAAGTTTAATGTTAAAGCGTTAACTGGTTGAAATTGCAGATAGCAGGGACAGTGAGGCTCCTTTTAAGTGCTTTGAAGCACCTAGGGTGAGGCACTGGATCTTGGACCCTGCAGTATCTGTAGGGTGAAGTTGATCCAGAACTTCATTGTGAGAACAATCAATAGGAAAGACCATCTGACATTAGAGAGACCTGGATATGGGCAGTTGGAGCTATGTGGACAAGGGCAAGTGTGTGGCAGGCGGATGGAGCAACAACAGTGGGCATAGCTCGAGGTGCCTGAATAGGGGAAAGGTGAGACCTTCCTGGAAGAGGACTCATGAGAGCAGGAGCCTCAAGAACTTGACAGGTGTCCAGTGTGGCAGCTTGCAGGGAAACCTCTGGAAATAAAAGGAGATGGATATAAATTTGAGTTTCAAATAAATGTTCGCTGGAAAATAAAGTGTATTTTATTTTATAAAACGTGTCAGAATATATGTCAAACTGAAAATGTAAAAGAAAGGGGAAAGAACCGTTCATACTTCCACTCCCTTCAAAATAACCCATCATCTTACTGACTTCCTTTTAACTTTTGGGTCGTGTGTCTTACTTATTTTTCCATTGTTATTAGACAGTATATAAAAGATTGTGTATACTAGCTTAAATGTTTTTTCTACATGTTTTTGAAAATGTTCATATGGTAAACTGATTTTTTTTTTTTTTTTAATTTCAGTTCCTTGGCAATGAAAGCAGTCATTGTGGTGTTCTGTGCTACTCTGCTTGTTTAGAAGGGTGGGTGGGGGTAAAGAGAGCTTTCCTTGCCCAGCGTCCCAATCATGTGAAAAATGTAAGCTATTGTTAGCGAGTTCTGGCAGGCAGCATCAGTTATTGCTTTAAGGGTCTCCAGATAAAGTAAGAGATTCTTTCTGCACTGTGGGGTGAAGGATGTGGTTCAAAAAGCCCATTTCCTGAATGAGAAGGCTGTGGAAGAGGGGCAGTTGAGTGAAGTGCTGGAAGGCCAGAGTTGGGTTATAGAGTTTCTTGTATTTTTTAAAAACCATAATGTCCCCACTGTTGAGTAGTGGATTGTTTTTTTCTCTGAAGGAACTTGTTTCTTTCAGAAGGATAAATGGGTTGTACATTTTCTGAGCTTTTGAGTATCTGAGAATGTTTTCTGGTTGATATGTATAATAGCCTGGTATAGTTTTACAAGATTTGGCTGTGCTTTTTTTCTCCCTCAAGTTTTGTAGATGTTGCTTTTTTGTTTTTCTGGTTGTTTTTGTTTGTTTGTTTTGAGACGGGGTCTCCTTTTGTTGCCCAGGCTGCAGTGCAGTGGCACAATCATGGTTCATTTCAGCCTCAACCTCCTGGGCTCAAGCGATCCTCCTATCTTTGCCTCCCATAGGGTTGGGATTACAGGTGTGAGCCACCACACCTGGTCAGTGTTGCTTTTTTGATTTCTGGCTTTCGGTGTTGGAGGGGAGGGGTCAAGGGTTGTGGGTGAAATTATGTTCCCCAGAAAGTTACTTTGAAGTCCCAACCCTTGATACCTGTTAAAGTGATCCTGTTTGGAAATGTGCTCTTTGCAGATGTCAGGAAGTTCAGATGAAGTCATGCTAGGTTAGGGTGGGTCCTAATCTAGTATGACTGTTGTCCTTAGAGACAGACACAGAGGGAGAATGTGATGTGATGACGTAGGCAGAGATTTGAGGCATGGATCTATAATCCAAGGAATGTCAAGGATTGCTGACCACACTGGAAAGGAAGAGAACAGCATGAACTAGATTCTCCCTGAGAACCTTCCGAGAGATCATGGCCTTGCCTAACACCTTGATGTTGGACTTGGAGCCTCCAGAAATGTGAGAAAGTAAACTTCTGTTGTTTAGGCCACACCGTTTGTGGAACTTTGTTACGGCAGCCCCAGGACACTGACACAAGAGTTCTGAGTGTAGTCGGGCTCTGGTGCATTTCAGAGGCTCCCAGGTTTTGTTTTTATCCTAGTAAAATGCCTTTTTAATGTTTACCTAGAAGTCTGTGATAATTTTTCTTAGGTTTTTAGAAAAATTACTTTATCTTGTGCTTATTTCTTCTCAGAAAGGTTTTTGTTTCCCATATCTGTAATATTTACCCACATTGTTAAAATTTTAGCCCCTTCCCTCTGCTTCTTGGGGAAACCTTCCCGAGCTTATTCTCTTTATCATGGACTAGGTTTTCTATAGCGTCAGTTCTCCTTGACTACCTGAAATGTGGATCACGATTTCATTATTGCTTTTTAAATTTCCAGCCTTTCTTCCCTTATCTTTAATAGTCTATAGTATAGATATGTAGTATAGAATGCCTTAGTCTATAGTATAGCTTCAAGCTTGTCCAACCCACGGCCTGTGGGCCACATGAGGCCCAGGACGGCTTTGAATGCGGCCCAACAAAAATTTGTAAACTTTCTTAAAACATGATGAGACTTTATTTGTAACTTTTTTTTTTTTTTTTTTTTTTAAGCTCATCAGCTATCATTAGTGTATTTTACGTGTGGCCCGAGACAATTCTTCCAGTGTGGCCCAAGGAAGCCAAAAGATTAGACATCCCCGGTATGGACTGTCATCAGGAAAGAAACACTCTATGAAGGGTCTAGAGGCCAGGCCATCCTATGTTCTATTGATGGTGCCAGGCAGTTCACAGAGTTGTTCTCAGTCATCTCTGAGTGTTCAAGAAGATGTTCTCTTTCCTTTCACTAATAAGCTATGTTTTCTCAGTCCCATCATTGATTATTTTGGGTGGTGGTTGGGGGAGGCTTATCAAAAGAGAAAAGATGCAATCAGCTGGGTTTTACTGATTTGGATCTGTTGTTCCTGCTGGTGGGCACGGGGTGGAGATACAGAGGCCAACTCCAGGGTCAGGGGTTTGCCATCTTCCCCTCTCCACGGTGGGCTGGGCTCTGATGTTTTATAGACTGGAGTGTGGTTAGGCCACCAATTGTTTGTTCCAACAGCAAAGGATCCTCTTTTGTCATCTTTAAAATTACCAGGAATTCTTCTCTTTTCTGGCAGTCTCTTCCTTTTGGTATGGTTTTTTTTTTTTTTTTTTGCACTCATGAGTTTTCTTACTTTGTACTTAGACATTTTACTAGGGTATTGGGAGAGGCCTTGCCAGGACTGCTAACCAGATGCAGTTTTAAAAAGAAACAGGAATTCATGCATTTATCACCTGCACCCCACCTCCACCCCTCCCCGCTCCTTGAGTGGCTGTTCCCCGTCTTCTCTTTACTTCTCAATTCCTTGGTCCTGTCCTGCCTCATTTCCTTCCTTTTTAGCATCTGCTTTCTTCCTTGTTCTCCCATTACACTCCACCCCTCATGTCTCTCTTCCCCTCTTCCCTCCCCGGCGCAGACTAGATGTTTTCCTAGGGCTTTGGATTATCCATATCCCATGTGAGTGGGCATCTGCAAGTGTGCCCACACCCTGCCACTGACAGCAGAGATCACCACAACCTGGAGGATAAACAGAAGGGTGGGAAGAAAAGAAATGCCAGCCGACCCAGAGCCCATCAGTGACAGGAGTGTGGCAGGCTCAGCACTGCTGGTATCCAGCCTTCGGAGCAGGGCACTGGCACTCTTCTTCCTGCCATGCCCATGTCCACTGTAGTCAGCTGCAAACAAGCTTGCCTCCGAGCAATGCCTACACACATGTCACTTCGAGCACATGCTTTGTGGAATAGAGTTTCATTTCACCCTACTTGCCAAGTTAGGCCTTAGTAGGTGGCCCATTTATCCTAAAGATCTTAAAATCGACACATGGCTCAATCCTTGGGAATGTACATTTAAATATTTACAGGAAATGTGCACAGAGGAAAAAATATAAACCATCTAAACATGTGTATCTTACACCCATGCTTCAGTTGATCAGTTCCCATTCGAGCTATGTTTGAACATGGTAGCCACTGCTACTGGTTGGATGTGTGTCCTCCTTGAGACCCTCCATGCATGTACAAATGTCCATGTTTGTATAGATGTAAATGTATTGTGTGTGCATACACACATGCATAGATACACATATATATACACATATACCCTCAAGTAATGTACATTTGGAATGGAAACTTTTATTTTAATAATCTGCATTATTTAGTACAGTAGGCCCTGTAGTTTCTTTTCCCTTTCTTGCAACCTCTTTGTCTTGGGAAGTAGCATAAGCATTCTAGATCTTTTTGACCACCTTCTTACTTCTGTGGCTCTCGGTCCTGGCTGCACAGTAAAATCACTTGGTGAGCTTTAAGGACCATCGCCTGTGCCATTTTCCCAACCAGTTAAAACAGCCTCGCTCAGCAGGGATCGGCGGTCTCTCTATGTGGAGGGCGTTGGGAACTGCTGCTCTAATCAGGTGTAGCATCAGTCGACCTGGCAGAGCCACGGAATTCAAGCTGCAGTGTGTTCTCCAGGACTGGTGGACCTGGACAAGTCTGTGCTGGCAAGGAAATGTAGAATCGCAAATTCCATGCAGATTGAAAATGAACCCTGCCAGGTTGCCTTCCACCGCAGCTAGCTTGCGACTTCACCCGTCATCGGACCAGGCAGAATGACCGGACCCGGTGCCGCTGTGCCACAGAAGCAGCAGGCCCAAATGCTGCAAGAGTTAATAAATGTCCAGTACCCATGGAGAGGAGAGGAAACTAGGGTGCTTGATGACTAAACACCTATCCTGCATCCACTTCGCTTGTATGGTGACAGCATGAGGTGTGACTGAGAGAAGATTAATGATCACTGGGCCTGGGTACCTCCCAAAAGGAGTGCTGCAGGAGTGCTGTGGAGCTAATTAACCAGCCGGCATGAAAAGTGAAAATAGACAAGGGAACAGGGTGCTTTGTTTTGTCTTTTTTTTCCCTCTGTGGTGGCCCAGTACTGTGTGTAGACCTACATATACTATTTTTGGTTTTCCTTCTTAAGTATGCAAAATGACGTAATGTTGAAAGCCTCTCTCAGTAGCCTTCTCCGGGGGATCAATACTGAGACAGTGGACTCTGGATCCCACTGCCTGGGTTCAGACTCAGCTCTGACATATGCCAGAGTGGCCTTGGGCAAGATACTTGATCCTTTCTGTGCCTCAGTTTCCTCATCTGAGAAGGGGGCTAATAGCAATGCCTAATTTGTGGGGTGGCTGTGAAGATTAAGTGAAATAATACATATAAAGCACCCAGAACTCTGTCCTGGCATCTAATACATCTAAAGAAAATAAGCATTTATTTTAAATTGCACCCTTCTGGGAGTTTGGGGGTGGGAGTTTTTCTGAGGTCATTTATTTTTAAAACACAGAAACTCTTGCATGCTGATATATCTTAAAAGGAAAACTTTGACAATTAGAGAGGAAATGCCAGTCTGTTTACTCATCTGTTTCAGGATAAAGCACATTTGTACATTTGGTTCTATAATCATTGAGTATTAAGAATAAAACCATGCGGACAGTATTTACTGATCTCTATTTGGATCCCACTTGGTGGATTTTTGAAGACAAGTATACGCTCTCCTATTGGCTAGGTTTCTTGTACCCTAGGGGTTAGCTGCTTTCTTGCCTCTTAGTGGTATTGTTTGAGAATTAATCATGATTGTCTGAATAAGGTTTTTGAAAATTGTTTTCTTGGATGCATTTATTTTGAAAATGCTCTGCTGGTAATTAGGAGATTCTATAGGACATAAAATGGCTTAAAGTGCTTTTAGTTGTAGCCTTCTGAAGGGTTCAAAAATGATACTGGATCTTGTGGAAGAAATCTTTCTGTTTTCTATAAATATAGCGGTGCGTGTGTATGTCTGTGTGTGTGTATGTGTGTATAGTTATGTGGTTATAAAACCTTACAGTGGAAAATGTTTAAGAAACATTGCAATCTTAAGGCGGAGACTGCACAAAAGATGCCCTAACACATTTAATGCCCTAGTTAAATGCGTTGCTCAAGTCTCGTTTTCTGGAGCTGGATAAACAGAACATGTATCTTTTTCTATTCTAAGCTTCTATCGCCCCACCCCACCCCAGTCACTTCAGTGGCACAATAAATGGAAATCTTATTTCCTGCCTCTGCAAACCTATTTACCTGAGTGTCTAAGTGCACCCTTGCCTTTCTCAGGCCTTCCCTTCCTGAAATATGCTTTTACTTTCATCTCCTTGCCTTCGCTGCCCTCATTTTTTAAAGCTGTCTCTAATCCTGCACTCCATGTACTTTAATCTGTGATGTTGGACGTTGCCATTCTGCATAGCTGCCTTTCAATATTCACATCCCAGGTTCATATTTTCTTCCATTTTTGAATTGAAATCCCTTTTCACAGCCTTTAATGGTAAACACATTTTAAAATAAAGAACTATTATCAAAAGCCATTTCTGCCAATTTATAACGCCTTATTGGATGACTTTATTCCCTTTGATAATTTTGTTATCTTTGCAAACTAGGACTTTAACTTATTTGTATGCATATATATTTTTATTTATTATGAACAGAGAGGTTCTTATAGATGTCTGTGTGTCCCCTTGCCCTTTCTGGACTTTTATTTTTGGACTTAAGGGAATTAATGATTTTAAAAGAAGCAAAGGAATGTGTGTGTATATGAGTAACAGAGACTGTATGTAACCTGCGAAGCCTGAAATATTTACTATCAGACCCTTTGCAGCAAAGTGTGCTGACTCCTTATGTATTTGAAATACTCATTAAAAATGTGAGTTTTGGGGATCTCTATCTTTTCCCCCAAATTAAAGCTCTTAAACATGTGAAGTGGTGAGAATGTTAGAGCCTGAGCTGACCATTTGTGGGGAGGTTCTAGCTGTGGTCCCTGTTCCTCGGGGTTACCTCCCAGGCCCCAGTCTCCCACCTGAGACAATGTGATTGCATTCAATGCTGTGAGATGGAAAGCGTGTTGGGATAGGTGTGACTGTGTGGTGTGTAAATGTTCCATGGGAAACACCTGCTAGTGAAGCTGGAGGAGGTAAATTACTGGTCATTGATAACATGGTTTTCATACCCTGGAGAGGTTGCATTGTCCTACCTGGCATTTCTGCCTGCAGCAACAGGAAGGGTGATTGAAATGTGCTTCCCATCACTTTATCAAGGTAGGGAACAAAATAGGTCATAGTTAAAAGAAAACAGTAATCAAGGTGGGGAATAAAACAGGTCATAGTTAAAAGAAAACAGTATCTATTCAAGGGGTAAGAAATATGTCAGCCGTGCTGCTTGTTGCAGTGAAACATCTTTAATTCCTCTTAAATGTCTTTAAGCTTCTGCTGAGGAATGTGAAATCAACTGGAGAATCTCTGGTGTCATGTTGCCCAGAACCAATATTGTATTGTTCAAATGGATGCCCCTAAGCGATTTTCACTTTCTGCCCCTGGCGTCATTGTGATGCCCTTTGTTTGACCTTAAACCCCCTGCCCTTGTGCAGTTAAAGCTCCTGGCTCCAGAGTGCTGGATCCACCCCTCTTTGTGCTTCCTGTTCATACATAAAACTTCTCTCCCTACTTTGTACCTTTCTAATGAAAGGATACTAGAAGTTAGAGATCTTGCATTGCCTCTGAAAAACAAACCAAACAGAACAACATGTTTGGGAGTGATTATACTGAGATGGTAAAGTAAACTTGAAATGGAAACCCCCCCTCCCACTAACTCTTCTCTTAAGCCTCGTTTTATTGCAGCCTGCATAAAATCATAGTGCTGGAGTCCAGCTGCTCCAAAGGCTGAAGGTCCTCATGCTTACAGCATGCTTTGGAAACTCATCCCCACATTTGCAGTTAATGAAAATATTTGCTTTGCTTGTTATAAACAAAGTTTATGGGCAGAATTTATAATTAGGAAACTCTTTAATTCTTTTTCCCTTCAATGCCTAATTTCTCTTGTGTCATGTTGGAGAATTCTAAGTATTTAAGAAAATAAACCTTTTCTCAGTGCTGTTTACTTTATTTCTGGTGGTGGTACATGTATTTCTCCCTTCTTTTGTGTCCTCATCCAAATTAAAGGAATCTGGGTTTTTATTTGTTTTTGTGTAGGTCAGTAATACTCATGTGTGAGTAGGGGACAGTGCCTTTGTGGCCTGTCAGGCCATCTCACAGCCATTTGACTAGCTGGGTCTGTGATTTAGGCTATGTAAGAACAGCCACAGGGCAATGTAGCTCTCTTCAAACCACATGGAAAACCAGTGTCACCTCTTCAAGGTCCCCCACACGTCTTTTGTGTGTAATGTCCTGTGGCTGTGACCTTAGCGCTTTCCAAGTTCTGGTCTGTCTCCTGGTGTTTCTTGCCTGTACACCCAAGAGTTGGCTGACGTGATATGGTTCTTGTAAGCACAGCACCTGCTTGCATTCTCAATGTGAGAGTGAGGTGGTGATGAGAAAACAACCATCCTTCAGCTTTTACAAGTTTGTCAAGACAGAGGGCATCCGGCCCCACCGCGGGCTGGCATCATAGTGCAGCCCAGCTCTGCCTTAAGATCTGTTTCCTCACCAGACAGTTGAAGGGAAAGCAGCTGGGAAACCTCGTGACCTGGCTGAAAGCCTTGAGGTGGTTTCTCAAAGATTCCAGGCTCATCCACAGTGCTATAAGACTGGCCCCTGTGGTTCTGGGGATTGGTGACAATAGTATCTTACAGTGCTGACTGGTGAAAGAAGGTGGATGAAGCTTGTCGGGGGGCCCAGCTGGGGGCCATTACTGTCCACGTAGACTCTAGGAGGTAAAGGCCTCTAACTCCTGCCTGCTTCTCTCCCTTGAGGACAGAACTTCGTCCTGGGCATTTGCATGAATGTCCTTATTTTTGTAACTCCAGTGAGAGATTTTTGTTTTTTTTGAGATGGAGTCTCACACTGTTGCCTGCACTAGAGTGCAGTGGTATGCTTTCGGCTCACTGCAACCTCTGCTTCCTGGGTTCAAGCAATACTCCTGCCTCAGCCTTCTGAGTAGCTGGGATTACAGGCGCCCACCACCATGCCCAGCTAATTTTTTTTTTATTTTTAGTAGAGATGGGGTTTCACCATGTTGGCCAGGCTGGTCTCGAACTCCTGACCTCGTGATTCGCCTGCCTCAGCCTCCCAAAGTGTTGGGATTAGAGGCATGAGCCACTGCACCCGGCCCTGGTGAGTTTTCTGATCTGTCTTGTTTCTTCAAATGCCGGTAATTTGGGCAGTTAGCGATAAATCTTTAGTTTTCCAAGTATATAAAAAACACCTCATACATAGCTAACCCAGGAGTGACTCAAATTATCTGACTTTGCTGACATGCCCATTGTGGGACTTTTCTGTTCACTGCTCTGCTGTGAGTTCCCTTTAAAAGTAAGGCATGTGCCGGCCAGGTGCTGTGGTTCATGCCTGTAATCCCAGCGCTTTGGGAGGCAGAGGCGGGCGGATCACAAGGTCAGGAGTTCGAGACCAGCGTGACCAACCTTGTGAAACCCTGTCTTTACTAAAAATACAAAGATTAGCCAGGTGTGGTGGTGTGTGCCTGTAATCCTAGCTACTCAGGAGGCTGAGGCAGGAGAATCGCTTGAACCCAGGAGGTGGAGGTTACAGTGAGTCGAGATCGTGCTATTGCACTCCAGCCTGGGTGACAGAGTGAGACTCTGTCTCACAAAAAAGTAAGGCATGTGCCTGTCCTATATGGAGGAGGTGACTCTACTTCCCCTTGACTCCTAACACAAAAAACAAGCACAGTGATACCACTTGAAACTTGATGGTTTTGTATGTATCCCTTTTGAGCCTTATACACAAAAATCTGCAAAATTTAGTTCCTGCCTAGCTAGGCAGCTTTCATTTTTTCTTTTTTTAAAATCTAGTCTTTGATTGTGTGTGTGTGTGTGTGTGTGTGTGGTTTTTTTGGTTTGTTTTTGGAGCCAGGAAGGCATGGCAAGGAGTGGTTGGATAGCTTTTGTCACAGAGACTGGTGTTCTTCTGGGAAAGTTTATGCATCTTTCAAATTCTGCTGTGTGTGACTTAGAGTTTGAAGATGCTTTTTAAGAAGCAGATAATGACTTACATTCTTTCCCTGCACATCCTTAGTTCTATCTTAGTACATACTAAGGAGCGGGAAAGGTAATTGGTGGGGAGAGGCAATCGGAGGAAAATGTGTTATCTGAATACATGAGGACTGGCTGTATTTTTTTTGGGGGGGGCGGGGGGAGACTAGTTCCAGCCAAGATACTCTTTCTTGTGTATTTTTTTTAACATTGTGATTACATCCTCTCTGCTGCTTGAGGTTTTGCCTGCCCTAGAATGTTGTTAGAAATGCTTGTTCCCTGGTGCCACAAAGAAATAGCACTTGAATATAAATTTGATTATCTCAGCAAGGCAATTTTTACTTTCTGCAGAAAGGGTACTCATCACAGATGGAACAATGGCGAGAGGGCACCTGGACAGGAGAGGGGCAGGAGTTCTTATTCCTGATGCAGGTAGCCCCTACTGCTGTGTCATTCCCCTATTGGTTAGGGTTGGACCACACAGTCTAAGCTAATTCTGATTGACTATTTTAAAGGCAGTAGGGGTATGAGCCAGAATGGTGGGGTAAGTAGTTTAGTGGGAAGGATGGTTAGGAACAGGTAACTAAAGGTGACTTAGGTCAGAGCAGGTGACCGGGATGAGTCAGGACAGAGCAGGTGACCAGGGAACAGGTGTGAACTACTAATTAGGATTGGCAGGAAAGTTGTTTACTGAAACTAGACGCAAGAGGCCAAAGAGAACCAGGAAGTTAAACTTTAAAATGGAGAATCAAAGAATAAGAGAGCTGAACATACTGACATACTGATTCTTTGAAGAGAAACTTGGGGTTCACCATATTTAACAATGTTTAATTTCTTAATAGTAAGCTTGTTTGTCCCCAAACTTGTTTAGGGGTGGAGTGTCAAGCAGAAGCTGCCTAACAAGTGAGGAATGTTTCTAGTCTCATGACTGGTTTGGGGCTGTTTGAGTTTTAGGAGTGTGGCCCTGTGTCATGGGGAGTGTTGAGTAGATGGGATGAGAGAACCAAGGGATGGTGCTGGGGAGGAATGTGGATGTAGGGTAGACTCTCCCTTAGACTTTTCTTATTAGAGAGGAGCAGTGGAGGCCTGGGAGTTCTGGAAGGGTTGGCATCTGAATCTGTTTTACTGATACCCATGTAAGGCTAGTAAACCATCTCCTTTTCCTTTTCTGAAATCAAAGCTTCTTGTGGATCATTCATACTTGACCTTGATCTAATCCCAGATCAGTGGCTTCCTGGATCCTTTGTTAGGTATTGAAACCATATCAGGGTAGTGCAGAAAGGCACATGGAGCAGAGTTCACTGATGCTTGAGTTTTCCCTTGTAGGGTAAAACATTTCAAGAGTAGTGGGGGAAAAGTCATTTAAAAAAATTCAATACACACATCTGATATATAGGAATTATGTTCTGAGAATATAGTTTATAGGAATTAAATTTGCATCAACTTGTAATGAATGGATGGTTTAACCTAAGTATTCCCTCTCTACTCTAGGAGGTGACTTTGGTCCAGAGACTTCTCCAGTCCTGCCCCTTGACCATGGTGCTGACTCTTCTGTGAGCAGTCTTCCCGCAGCAGAGGACACCTACAGGGTGAGCTTGGCCAAAGGTGTCTCGATGTCTCTGCCTTCATCACCTTTGCTGCCTCGACAGTCTCACTTGGTGCAATCAAGAGCAAACAAAAAATCCCCAGGTAAACAGGGAACGAAAGAGCTGCCTTAGTTATATATGTAGTACATGTGTTGAAAATAAGCAAACTTAGTGCCCATGAGAAATCTTCTGGGAGAACATTTTTTCTTTGTCATAGTATCTTGAGAAGAAAGAAATCTTTTTTTTTTTAATTTAAGGAAAAAGTGTGGTTTTAATAGATTCATTCTGTTTGGACTGCCAGGCTAGATTTTTATAAAGATTTAAGATTTTGTTATCAGTACTGATGTTAACCAGCAATTTTATTGTTTTCTTGCTGATGAATTAAGGAGCTCTATACAGCTATGGCACCAAATAATGATGTTTCTTTCTATCAATGACAAACTGCATGGATGACAGTGGTCCCATGAGGTTGTAATACTGTGTTTTTACTGTGCCTTTTCTATGTTTAGATACGTGGATCCTTGCCACTGCGTTAATAGTTGCCTACAGCATTCAGTATAGTCACATGCTATACAGGTTTGTAGCCTAGGAGCAATAGGCTATGCCACAGAGCCTAGGTGTGTAGTAGGCTGTGCCACCTTGATTTTGAAAGTACACTTGAGGATGTTCGCACAATGACAAAATCACCTAACGATGCCTGTCTTAGAACGTATCCCCATCATTAAATGACACATGACTGTAATCCAAACTCACACGTGGTGGGTTTAAAGGTTATGGATGTAGGCAAATGTCATCTGACGATAGTCTGTTTATTACTACCTAGTATTATATACTGATGTATTATATTTGATTAAATCATCTAGCATTTGAACAGCTATAAAGTTCGTTTGGAAAACTCAGACTTGTAAAGGGGTAAGGGAAAGGGACTTTGGATTATTCCTGTTATACTTTGAAAGTATTTTGGCTTCCCTCTATCAGTGTTTTACACTTAACATTACCCCCAAAAACACAAACAGAACTTTGAGAGGTTATGATTTACATGTGAGGAAAGCCTTTCTAAAATGCTGATACCTTGAGTTTTAAAAGTTCTTGGATTTTTTTTTTTTTCTTTTTTTAAGGTTTGTGGAGTGTTTACAAAAGGCAGGATAATTTGGGGCCCAGTTGATCATACGCCAGTGTAGGGTTTCTTCTCAATTACATGTAAACATATTCAGAATCTATCCAAAATGTGCCTAGGGCTGTGAAATTGGTATCTGTTTCTCTGATTTCCTGGTAATATTTGTATTACTTGAGATGATATATGCCGACTCATTTAGTAGATCTTTGAGGTTTATGTGTGGGTAAATTAGGAGGGCATCCTTAAAGGCTCTGAATGCTAGAAACGGTGCTCTGAATTGGTGAGAGTCCAAAATCTTTTATTGTTGCAGAATTTTCTGGTTTAGGACAACATTGTTTACAATCCATTAATTAGCTGGAACTCAGGAACCTTTTTGGTATGAAGTAATTTCCTGTGCCAAGGAATTTGACCTGTTTATCAGTATTTGGGGAAATTCCTGGAATGTCCGTCCTTCCTTCTTTGCCCTCCCTCACTGCTGTATCTCTTTGTCACATTTCTTCTCTTCCTTCAAATCATAGTTCCCACACTGCCTGTCATACTGGGTTATCCTGATTGGAATTACTCTTTCTGAAAAGTATGCACAGTATTTTACTTTTTCTTTATTATCAGGTAAGTCATTTGTCTTTTTCCCCTGAATTAGTGTGTATATTGACAAAAAAAACAAAAAACAAAAAAAACACTTTGCTTGGCTACACTTCAGTCACGCTCCTCAACTTTCTCCTAGGTCCGTGTGTGTGTGTGCACACGCACTTTCTTGTAAAATCCAGGTTTAGCTAAGAAGCATGCTACTGAGTTTAGCAAGAATGCCTCCCCACCCCACCCAAATCTGATTAGATTCCTCATCCTCCACCATCTTCCAGGCGACATCTGGTCACCCTGACCTGTCTTTAACAAGAATTGCCTTCCTACCCCTGATGTTTCCTCTTAGTAATTTTTCATGCACTGATCCCTACCTTGTTCCTTGGCTATAAATTCTCGTTTTCCCATGCTGTATTTGGAGTTGAGCTCAATCTTTCCCTACCTGCAAAATCCCACTGCAGTGGTCCCTATATGTGTTAAGATGGTCCTGAATAAAGTCTGCCCTACTACGCTTTAAAAAGTGTCACTGAGTAGTTTTTTCTTCTTAAAAACATTATGTGCTTCCTGTGTCTGATGCTTGAGGACAAACAAGATGTCTTATACCTCATCTCTATAAAATAGATAATAGAGATAATTCAGAAACTATCGATATTCTTAAGGGATCTCTGTTGAAGGTAATGCCAAGTGCAGAGATTTCTGGACAATTTGCCTACCTATAGTCTGTGCTACTGCAAATGAATTAATATTGCTTGGGCGTTAGGACTGGGGAACACCTGAGAGACTTCAGGGAAGACTGCACTTCAGATATAATTTTATTGACAAATTCAGTGTTTTAGTGGGACTTTAGGTAGGATTGAATGGCATGGCAAGCCTCAAGAGTGTGGCTACCTGGAAAGGTTTCATGGAGGTTACAGGCATGGAGGCAGAAGAATCCCTGTTAAGGCCGTGTCTCCTTATATGTGTGTGGACATTAGTTGTTTTCTTTAAAGAAAATATCAAGTTTTTCTCCGTAGGAATGAAATTTATTTTTGCTAAATTCTTTGCAAGGCCTTAGAATAGAAGGAGGTTAGTAGTTCTGAAACATACAAGCTTTTAATGGATTTGGGATGTTCTCTCTATTAGATGTTTTTGGTCCAAATGATAATTAAATAAACTAAGCAGATACATCTCTAACAGAGCGGTGCTTGTTCACTGCCCAAATTTGTACAGCAAATTAGTGTCTCACAGTGGTAATTTGGCTTCGTTATCTTGGTAATTTTAATTGGAAAAGTTTAGGGCAGGGATGCTGTTTCAAAATGGCAGTGACTCAGTACATCAAATAATGAACAATATTTTTTTTCAGTGTGTAACACAGATTTCTGCTCAAACCATATTGTTGGTAAAAGTATCCAGAGCTCTAGTATTCTGTCTGCCTGGTTTTAATAAAAAAAGAAAAGAAAAGCTGACATATGGTTGTGAATGTGCTCTGGATTTAAAAAGACTCGTGTATTTTAAAAGCTAGCACTGTTGCTGCTAATGATGGAGCCAGTGCAGTGTGTCTGCAGCACTCAGAGGGACGGAGCCACTCCCCTCCTGTCTTTCCAGCCCGGCCCCACAGTGGATCATGCTCCAGGCTTGTGCCGTCGTTCAGACCCATGCTCTGAAATTACCTTGATGACTTCTGTTCTGATTTGTAAGACGCCCCCCACCCCCACCAAGTCCTCTCTTGTTTAAGGCTAAAAAGCAAAAACAAAAAAATCAAACTTGTTTCACTTGTTTGTATAGAAATTCTTCATTCATTGATGCTAATCCAGAAACTGTCAGGGACTGGAACAATTATTCTTGCAAGGATCAAATACTCCAAACCCCTGTAAGTAGACACTCTGAACAACACAGCATGTATTAATAAAAATATGTATGTTAATGCAATTGATGATTACTTCCTGGATCTTGGGAACTGTGGGCCAGAGATAATTTAATTAACCTTGTGATAATGTGTGACCCTGCTGTTACATGATTGCGTTTCTTACTTTCCATTCATATTGAAGTTATTATTTTTATTTACTCTTCTGCCACCTTCCTCCATTTATTTGTCTTCTTTTTTCGTTGTTAGAAGACTGTTTTCTGAGTATTGTTTCAAAACTTTTGTTTTTAATGGTAAATATATTTTCTGTTAATGAAAACAAGGACCAGCATCCATTAAAGTACTTCTGTGGCAGTTGCAAGTCTTTCTGGATTAAAATTCGTCTATATTTGTAACGTGTGCTGTTGTTTTCCAGAGAAGAGCAAAGTTCACTTCCTGTGATTTATTAGTAATATCATTAGATACTTTATAAAGTATCTGCATTTATTTTCCCAGATCACTCTGGGCCCATTATCAATCAAAACATCGTGCATAAATGAGAAGCAACGCTTTGAAATGTTGTGATGGAGTAAGACAGCAGATGGTGACAAGTGGGTGTTCCTGCCCTACCCCATGTATGGGGACACTGGAGAGTGCCGGCCACTTCCGCTTCTGCTGGTTCTGGTTCCACTTCTGTCCCATAGTGGACAGAGCTGATGTCGCAGTTCTGAAAACTTCTCTGCCTCTGTTTTGTTAAGGGAAAAACCGCAAAATTGACAGCCTGTGTAGTAGAAGCCATATTGTCTCTTTGATTCTTGGACCATGAGTTAATGTCTGCGAAGGCACTCCCTTTCCCAACCCGCAAGTATTTCATATAGAAAACCTGGAAATCCCATTGATAAAGAACTACTGTGAACACTTTTTCTTCTAGTCTTTTGAAAAACATCTGCTCCACCTAAACCTGAGACCACATTATGTAACCCTCTTGTGTGCTGCTTGTGTCACTTAAGTTTATTGTTTTGAGACAAGGTCTTGCTCTGTCACCCAGGCTGGAGTGCAGCGGTGCTATCAAGGCTCACTGTAGCCTCAACCTCCTGGGCTCAAGCGGTCCTCCTACCTCAGCCTCGAGTAGCTGGGACCACAGGCATGCACCACCATGCCTAGCTAATTTTTTTCTTTTTTTTTTCCCTAGAGATGAGGTTTTCACCATGTTGCCTAGTTTTGTCTTGAACTCCTGGCCTCAACTGATCCTCCTATCTTGGCCTCCCAAAGTGCTGGGATTACGGGCATGAGCCATGGCACCCAGCTCTCACTTAATATTTTATCATGAGCAATTTCCAGTTTACTTGAAGAGCTTGATATTTGTTGTCCATTGTTTCAATATCTTATAATTGATTTTTAAACATTTCTGATTGTTGGATATTCACTGTTTTTCCTTTTTTTTTTTTTTTTTTTTGAGACGGAGTCTTGCTCTATTGCCTAGGCTGGAGTGCAGTGGCGTTATCTGGGCTCACTGCAAGCTCCACCTCTACCATATATAGATTGAGCACAGCTTCATTGTTTTAAGGCTATCAGTCATGTATGTTATATATAAAAAAAACTTTCTGGCTCATTTTCCATCTAATTAGGTTACAGTGTTTTATGACTCACAGAAGTTTTTCATTTTCTCCAGTCAAATAATGTGTAATAGCTGTAAATAATGTGAGTGAGGTTCACGCCATTCTCCTGCCTCAGCCTCCCGAGTAGCTGGGACTACAGGCGCCTGCCACCACGCCTGACTAATTTTTTTGTATTTTTAGTAGAGGTGGGGTTTCACCGTGTTAGCCATGATGGTCTTGATCTCCTGACCTCATGATCCGCCTGCCTCAGCCTCCCAAAGTGCTGGGATTAAAGGCATGAGCCACCCATCCCGGCCAGATACTTACTTTAAAACAAAGAAAAAAAAGTTTTTTAGCATGTTATGATTTGTTTTCGCTATTCCTGGTGTGAATATTTTTAATTATGGTGAAATACATATAACAAAATTGACCATCTTAACCATTTAAGTGTACAGTTCAGTATGTTGTTGTACAACCTGAGTTGTTAGAACTCCCAATAGGAATACTTTTGTCCAGTGATATTTACAAACATCTCTGATATCTCCTTGGGGTAGCAAGTTCCCAGCAGTGGAATTGTTGAACTAAATGGCCTGCATTTATAAAGAGTCTTGATACATAGTGCCCAGTTTCTTTCCAGAAAGGCTGTATTGATTTCATATTCCCCCCAGCATTCTTTGAGAGGCTGCTTTTTTGAAGTTCACATCTTCTGGGAACAGCTTAAATGGATGGTACCATGCTTTGTGCGGCCTGTGGACTACTGACAATTTTAAGAGGCTGGGAGACGTCATTCTGTAGCGGCCTTCTTTAGACCTTCCCTTCTGTCTGCACTTCTCAGACAATTTTCATTTTCTTCCGTTCCATGAGATTGTGTCGGGAATTTTGACAGCTGAGCCAGATCAAGTTCATGGTCAGAAAAACATTCAGTTGGCTTCCAGTTTCAGCTGTCTGGTGAGGATCCTAGAGATCATGGAGGATCACAGGCATGCTGGAGTTGGAGAGGCCTCCAGAGCACATCCTGTCCAGCCTCTTTGCAGATGCGGAAGCAAAGACCCCTTGGTCATTAGGGAACTTGTCCAGAATTCATGCAAGTTATCGGTAGAGCCTGATCCTCCACACTGTCCCCAGCATATTCTCTTTTGTCAGCCAGCCTGTGTCGATGTTCTGCCTGTACGTTGTTGGCATGTGAGCTGTAAATAATGTGAGTGTGTTCTGATTTCATAGATGGGGTGGGGGTGTGGGCAGGAGGAGGGCATGGGCTTAAAGCCTCACATGCATCCGTGAGGCTGCTGCTTGGAGGGTGGAGAATAACATACACCATGCATAGTCCCTTTTCTTCTTGTAGAGCCAGCTGGTTCTAGTCCTTGTTTCCACTGCTGAGTGGTTGGGACCACAGTTGACATCTAACCTTGAGCAAGGACAGTTCCTCCTGCTGGGGTGAATAGGAGAGCATTCTTTGTTTCCTCCTGGAAACTTGTTATATGATGGCCTCCTTACTGGGTGCCCAGCTGTGAACGTGACGCACAGATTTTCTGTTGTACTTGAATGTGTGTTCATACATAGAACCAGTGTGCGTGCATTTGCTCTACTTTGAGTCCGTTTATTCCCTTGCCAGTGAGTCTGGGTTCACCTATATACAATTTGGATATACTCTGGAGTCAGTCCAGTAATTTAAAAGGGTTCTGATGATGCCCAGCTCCTACCTTCAGAGACTCGGATTAAATGCATATGAAGTATGGTCTGGATGTTGGGATTTTTAAAAAGGCTTCCTTGGTGATTCTAATATGTAACAAAGTTTGAGAATTACTGATAAATAATATGTGATTATGTCATATAATTGCATTTCCATGAGTACAAATATATGTGTATATATCCTTAAAATTTTGGAACTATTTGAGGAAAATACATTATAAAGGAGTACAAAATAGTGATACACTAAATATTGAGGCCCTCTATACCCCCTGAAAGACAACCACTTCTGATGGTCGCTCCTGCTTTGTTTCTATAGTACGTAAACAACAGTCATGCATTTGCCCATTCCCCCAGTATTGGACAGGTAAGAGGTTCCCCATTTTCTACTAAAAAATAACATTCTTGTATATTAAGATTTAAAGGCATCTCTGATATTTTTATCAGACTATAGAAGTGAGATTACTGGGCCAAAACTTACTTGTTTAACATTGTAGATGAATATTCTTATTGGTCATTGGTAACTTTTTCTTTTGGAAATTCTTTGTGATAGCTGTCCTTTATTCTACTGGGACAATGTGTGTTTCTTACTGATTGAGCACAGCTTCATTGTTTTAAGGCTATCAGTCATGTATGTTATATATAGAAAAAGTGTTTCTGGTTCATTTTCCATCTAATTAGGTTACAGTGTTTTATGACTCACAGAAGTTTTTCATTTTCTCCAGTCAAATTTATATATTTTTCCATTGTGATTTATTCCATTGCATTTTTTAAAAACAGCTTTATTGAGATATAATTTACATACCACATAATTCACTCATTTAAAGTTTACAGTTCGATGTTCTTTTTGTAGCATTTTCACAGGGTTGTGCAACCATCCCCACAGTCTTAATTTTAGAACGTTGTTATCTCCTCCTCAAAGAAACCAAAGCAAAAACCCCATACCCATTACTAGTCATTTCACATTCCTCCCTGCCCTTACTCTTCACTCCCTACTTCCGAGCCCCTGGTAACCATGAGTCTACTTTCAGTGTCTGGATTTGCTTATTCTGGTCATCTCATAATATGTGGTATTTTGTGACTGGCTTCTTTTATGGAGCATCATGTTGTCTAGGTTCATCCATGTTGTGCCATGTATCAGTACTGCATTCAGTAAAACATTATTTGGTAATAAAACAGAATGAAGACTCATACATGCCACTCATTTTGTTTATCCAGTCTTCCATCAATGGATATTTGGTTGTTTCCACATTGGCTATTTATTATAAATCTGCAGTCAGCTTTTGTGTCTGCATTTTTATACAGACATATTTTTCCCTTGGGTATATACCTAGTGAAATTGCTGAATCATATGGTAGTTCCGTAAAACCTTTTTAAGGTGCTGCCGAATTGTTGAAGTGGCCATACTGTTTTGTATCACTGCCAGCTGAGTATGAGGTTTCCAGTTGCTTCATATCCTTGCCAGTGCTTGTTATTGTCTTTTTGATTATAGCCATCTAGAGCATGTGAACTGATATCTCATTGTAGTTTAACAAGTTTGTGAAAATTGTTTTTATATTCTGGATACAGGTTCCTTGTCAGATAAACGATTTACAAGTATTTTCTTACATTCTGGGGATTGTCTTTTTTACTTTTTTTTTTTTTTTTTTTTTTTTTTTGAGACAGAGTCTCACTCTGTCTCACCCAGGCTGGAGTGCAGTGGTGAGATCTCGGCTCACTGCAGCCTCCACCTCCTGGGTTCAAGTGATTCTCCTGTCTCAGCCTCCTGAGTAGCTGGGACTAAAGGCGTGTGCCACCATGCCCGGCTAATTTTGTATTTTTAGTAGAGAGGGCATTTCACCATGTTGGCCAGGCTGGTCTCGAACTCCTGACATCAGGTGATCCACCCGCCTTGGCTTCCCAAAGTGCTGAGATTACAGGCATGAGCCACTGTGCCCAGCCAATTATATTATTTCAAATATAGCAGTTCTAAATTTTTATAAGATTTTAAATTTATGTATTATTAGTCTGTCTTTTTGATGCCATGTCCTAGTAACCATTGCCTAATCCAAGGTCATAAAGATACACATTCATGTTTTCCCCTAATAGTTTTGACTCTTACATTTAGGCCTGTGATCCATTTTGAGTTCATTTTCTTGTGTGATGTGAAGTAGGGACCAACTTCATTCTCTTTCATGTGGATACCAGTTGTCCTGGCACCATTTACTGAAAAGACTGTTCTTTCCCCACTGAATTGTCTTCTCTTGACCAAATCATTGTTGTGCCTTCACCCAGCCCTACTGTTCCTCTTTCCGCATCGCTCATCTTCTGGAAATTCCTATGCCTAGGTCAGAACCTTCTCCTTAGGAGCTGACCATGGGTAAGGCTTGCATCTCTTGCTTGGCCCAGCCTTTCTGTGTGCCTCTCCTTTTCTCTAGGTGAGAAGTAATATCCTTTTGCTCCAAGCATCTGTAGCACCGTATCTCCTCTTTGCTCTGCATAATCTTTATTTCGCATCTCTGCCCTGACATTCTGTGACATTCTCTATAAGGACTGCTCTCTTGTCTTTGTTGGCATCTTGTCATTCCCCCTTGGGAGCCCTGAAAACAGGATCCAATCACATCTTCAGAATCCAGTCACTTCCTTTATCCTGGTGATGGGGCATAGGTAAGTAACTGTTAAAACCAATAGGATTTTAGTATTCCATGCTCATCAGATCCATGTGATTGGTTGAAAATACTAATGGATGCATAGGCAATTTTAAACGTAACAGTTCTTTACATTTAGAAAGCTGAGAGTGTACCTTTCCTCATATCCAGAGAAAAGTGATGCTTTAGGTCCAGCCTCCCTCTTAGGACTTTTCTGTCCAGGTGCTGAGCAAAAGGGAGTGTGTCTTCAACTGGGTTTGTTAGTAGCCGCTCAGCCTTGCTTTCCACCACTCCTGTCTCTCTCCCATTTTCACGCTTTTGCATTTTTGCTGCCCGTTTCCCGCTGCCTGCAGTTAATGATGACTGGAGGTTTTATCCAGTCACACTTTACAGCAATGTCAGCTGCACCCTGTGGTGGTGTCAGATGGCGGCTGGAAAAAACCCAGTGCCATGCTCAGAAATGAATGTTTTCACCTCAAAGAAAATAGATGAGGGCAGAGGCGGTGGTGGTGGGGATCTTTTTCATCATTTCTGATTTACAGAGAAACACAGAAGTCACAGGAGCCCATGCAGGCGATTATATCTAGTGCTAATGAGCACTAGTGTAAAGCAGAAATAAACAGGAAAGAACACCTGATATTCCAGCGCGACTCCTCAGATTTGCTGTGACAGGACCGCGCGTGCGTCTGCGTCTGTTGGCAGGGGTGGCTGGCTGCCTCCAGGCAGAGGGGCACCAGGGGTGTGCCAAGCCCAGAGGTCGGAAACGAAGGTGAACACAGAGTGGTGATTTCTAGAAGGGAGAGCCCAGTGGGAACCAGAGTGCCTTACCAAAGGGAAACTGATACCTTTTGGAAAAACTTCCTTATTAGGGTCTGGAGCACTGAAACCAGAAAGCCGTGCCTGGGGTGGGGACTATCGAGATGTTAACTGTGCCGTGCAGGGAGCCCCTTTTCTGGACAAGGGCTCTGAGAAGTAGAATTTAGGAAACACTCTCCAAAGGAGATGTGATTTTCTTGTTACTTCCACCACCAACAAAGTCCTCGTTCTTGGTCACAGGCACTGAGTACAGCTGATGAGCTGACCTTTTGAAAAGGCTGGGAGAGCAAGTTCACCACCCTAAACACTGGAACTGGTGAGACTGCGGTTCAGCTAATGAGACATGAAGGGTCCTGACAGACGCAGGCTGTCTGTCTGCCCCAGTCGTGGGCAGGTGGACGGAGCTAGATTCATGTCCCAGCTCTGCAGGCTTGAGCAGGCCGTAGGTGTTTCTTCCTCTGAGACGTGGGGTAATAATGGGGCTTCCAAGATGTTATGGACTGCATGTTATTGCCCCCCCAAAATTGATGTTGAAATTCTAACCTCTAATTGGGATGCTGTGAAGAGATGGGGACTTTGGGAGGTGATTAAGTTTTGAAATCAGGAAGGTGGAGCCTCCATGATGGGATTAATGCCCTTATAAAAGAAAAGGAAGATACTAGAGCTCTTTCTGTTAGCCTTGTGAGGATACGGTAGTCCTTCCATATCTGTGGTTTCAGTTACCTGCAGTCAACTGCGCTTCAAAAATATCACATGAGAAATTCTTGAAATAATTGATAAGTCATAAATTGCATGCCGTTCTGAGTAGCATGCTGAAATACAGCTCTTTCCAACCTAGGACGGGAATCTTCCCTTTTCCCAGTGTCCGTGTGCTGCACACACTACCCTCCTGTTGGTGACTCATGTGCAAACCAGGAGAAGATGAATAACGCAAGGAGCTGGCAGCAGGGCTGGAAGTGGAATCCACTGCGTTCCACTACCTTCACGGCCTGTTCCCAGGCTCAGTAGCCCTCTCGGTTGTCAGGCTGACTCCGCTGTATCACACCACATGTGTTCAAGTCAACCTTATGTTACTTAATCATTGCCCCAGAGCACAAGAGTAGTGAGGCTGGCAATTTGGAAATGCCGAGGAGAAACTGTAAAGTGCTTCCTTTAAGTGGAAAGACAGAAGTTCTTGACTTAATAAAGAAAAGACTATGCTGAGGTTGCTAAGATCTATAGTAAGAATGAATCTTCTGTGAAATTATGACGAAGGAAAAAGAAATTCATGCTAGTTTTGCTGTCATATGTCAAACTGCATAAGTTACCTCTGCTGTGTGTGATAAAGCTTAGTTAAGATGAAAAAGACCTTCCGTTTATGGGTTGAAGACAACAGAAAATGTG
This sequence comes from Piliocolobus tephrosceles, assembly GCF_002776525.5. Classification (NCBI taxonomy): domain Eukaryota; kingdom Metazoa; phylum Chordata; class Mammalia; order Primates; family Cercopithecidae; genus Piliocolobus; species Piliocolobus tephrosceles. Next base: position 44,822,328 of record NC_045444.1, read on the forward strand.
TTCCAGTTGATGGCAACATGTTGCCAAGAGAAAGCGAAGCGTTGAGACTGTGTAGACTTCTGTAACAGAGATCCCCTGAAATGAGTGACACCAAGCCATTTAGTGCAAGCGAAGGATGTATGTGTAAGAAAAACTGTAGTGTGTATGCAGGGTTCAGTACTATCCTTAGTTTCCACTGGAGGCCTTGGAATATAGCCTCTGCAGATAAGGAGGCCCTGCTGTACAGTGAGCAGGCATTGTCATCAGACACTGCTTCTGCTGGGACTTCCCAGCCTCCAACCTGAGAAATAAATTGTTGTTTAAGCCACCCAGGCTATGCTGTTTTTTGTTTGGTTTTGTTTCTTTAAATTTTTTTAAAAAGATGGGATCTCACCATGTTGTGCAGGCTGGTCTTGAACTCCTGGGGTAAAGCAATCCTTCCATCTCAGTCTCCCAAAGTGCTGGGATTACAGGTGTGAGCCATGGAATCCAGCCTTCTATGGTATGTTTAAAGTAGCAGCCTGAACTAAGACATAGGGTAAGTGAAATTTAAATGAGATGTAGACTGTAAAGTGTAGGGTCGTGGTGGTTGTAATTTCCACATCGCCATCTACCCTGGAGCCCGTCTTCAGTTTCCCTCATCTGACTTGGTGGCCATGAATGGATTCCTATACTATCTGTCCCCTTGAATGTTTATCCTCAGCCACGTGCCCTCCAGGTCTGTGTTTTCTCGCAAGCATGTGTCGTCTTGACATGCAGCACAGCCCTCCTGCGGGGCTTTGTTCCCTAGGAATAGGACGTGAAGGTAGTGGAACGCAGTGGATTCCACTTCCAGCCCTGCTGCCAGCTCCTTGGGTTATTCATCTTCTGGTTTGCACATAATTTGTATGAAGTGATTAAAATGTTATGTATGTAGAATTGCCCTATACAGGAAGCCAGATCTTAGAACTGGTGATGTGAGTGTAAAGGTCTAAGAAAGCAATGGTTCTTGGCAGAAAAGAGAAATATAGGTAAAGCAAAAAGGCAGGATGCCTGGTGGTGCCCTGCCTGGGTAATTTGTGAAGCTGCCATGTGCACACTGTGGAAATGAGAGCCTGTGAATCATGAAGCTGATGGAGAGTATAAATGCTCCGAGGTGGTCCAGGTTTCCTCTCCAAGCAATGAGAACGAAACTCTGGTGGAAGCCGAGCACATAGCTATGTACTGTTCAAAGCTGTGCAGCATAGCAGAGAAACACAGGTGCTCCTTACACAGGTAAGTGATTAAAGTCAGCACTTGAGGCAGAAGCCTTTGTGTCAGGTTACCCTTGAACATCCCTCAAATGGCTTAAATGCCATCTGCAGACATGCTGTCTCTTGATGGCACAGCCGTTGTTCTGCCATTTAAACAGATTGTTGTTTATTTGGACGAGCACCGCTAAAGTAGATAGCTTGTACTCAGGACTACACTGTACCAGAAACACATACCTGGTACACCAGAATCCCGTATGGGAGGGGCACATGGGGCTGAGACTGGCTGAGGGACCAGCAGATGAGTCTGTGCCACAGTTGGCGGTGCTGCCTCCTCCTTTTAGAGTACACACAGTGGAATGCAAGTGAGGTCATTGTGCCCTGGTCACAACTGCACCATAATGCCAGATAGAGGCGTCCTCTGAAAACACAGTGAGTATTATGGAGGCTTCTATCTTGGGCTGTTTGAAGTTTGTTTGATGTTTCACCAGGACTTTGGATGCAACACTTGGATGTTGAAGGTCTTTAGTAATCACAGAAAAATATATGCCCATTGTATGCATCGTAGAGTCTAGTGTTAACATTTGATACAGAAATGGTATGTGTTGAAGTGAGGTGTACAAACGAGAATCTCCTGTTGCGTCAGTCAGAAAGAGATTGTGGACTACAGCTCTTCAGCAAAAATTCAATAGGGATTTCTTTTCTTGAAAGTATTTTACAAAATAATTCACTTTTTTTCAGTTATACAGTTTCTATTAGAGCAGATATGCACACTCTGAGTTGAATGAATATGTATGCACTCGTATATATATATACATTAAAATTTGAATGTAGGCATGCAAAATATTCTCAGTAAATTTTTGTTTTGTTTTTGCCTTTTTTGAGACAGAGTCTCACTCTGTTGCCGAGGCTGGAGTGCCGTGGAAGTTATCTCATCTTGCTCAGCTCCCTGCAGCCTCCCCCTCCCAGGTACAAGTGATTCTCCTGCTTTACCCTCCCTAGTAGCTGGGACTACAGGCAAATTCTACCACATGTGGCTAATTTTTGTATTTTTTAGGAGAGACAGGGTTTCGCCATGTTGGCCAGGCTGCTGTCAAACTCCTGACCTCAGGTGATCTGCACGCCTCGGCCTCACAAAGTGCTGAGATTACAGGCGTGAGCCACCACACCCAGCCTTTTTTTTTTTTTTTTTTTTCCTTTTGCTAAGAGATTCTTGCTTTGTCGCTTAACTGTAGTGCAACGGCACAATCACAGCTCACTGCATCCTTGAACTCCTGGGCCTAAGCAATCCTCCCACCTGGGTCTTCTGAGTAGCTAGGACTACAGGCACATGCCACCATGGCCAGGTACTTTTTTTATCTTGCATTTTTATAGAGATAGGATTCTGCTGTGTTGCCAGACTGGTCTCAAACTCCTAGCCTCAAGCTATCCCCTGACCTTAGCCTCCCAAAGGGCTGGGATTATAGGTGTGAGCCACCACGCCCAGCCAGAATATGAATATATATATATGTATATATTTTTAAAGGTTGTGAAGTTTAAGCAGATTTTTTTCTTTTTAAACCTATGGCATTTAAAAAAAAAATTTTGAGACAGGGTCTTGCTGTGTCACCCAGGCTGGGGACCTCTTCCTCCTGGGCTTAAGCGATCCTCCCACCTCAGCCTCCCAAGTAGCTGGGACTACAATCGTGTGTCACCACATGTGGCTAATTTTTGTATTTTTTGTAGAGACAGGGTTTTTTCTGCCTCACCCTGTTGCCTTCAGCCATATTGCCCATGCTGGTCTTGAACTCCTGGACTTGAGCAATCTTCCCTTGTTGGCCTCCCAAAGTGCTGGGATTACGGGCGTGAGAAGTTTAAGCAAATCTTAGCTGCATTAGATGAATTTCAGATATTGTCCCTTTTACTGCCTCCTAAACAGAAAAATTCTACCCAGGATATTGTATCATAGGAAGACAGACAGACCTGGATTCAATCCCAAGTCCTTGTTCTTAGTAGCTCTGTTTCCTTGGAAGAGTACTAAATTAATGTCTCTAATAGTTGGTTTCCTCATTGAGAAAGGAGAATAACCTATCTACCATATGGGTCTTTGAGAGGATTGGAAGGAATGTAAAGTGCCTGGCTTCTAGAATATATATGTTGGAAGAATGCTGCCCTTGTCATGTTCCATCAAACTGGTCCTGACATCTGAGATTGGGGTAAATCGCCCCTTCTGCCTTTTATTGTCCTCTCTCCTGTATCATCTTCTTTTGCCTTTAGTCTGTTTTTCACCTGGATAATGGAGAAGGCACCACTGCTTCAGTGCAGGACTCTTGAATCTAATTGCTTGCAGGCACAGCAGTGCACTTGTAATCCCAACTACTGGGGAAGCAGAGGCTGGAGTATAACTTGAGCCAAGGAGTTTGTGATAAGCCTGGGCAGCATAGTGAGACTCCAGTCTCTTAAAAATTTTTTGAACAAAAAAAATCTAATTGCTGACATTTGGACTTGGGTTAGCAAATATTGTTAAAACCGTTAAAACCAAATTATTGATAATTGGGATCTGAGTTTGTGAATTGTGGGCATGGCTCTGTGGATGAGCTGAAGCATCATCTACAGCTTCTGTGGGAAGGGTCTTGCCAGATACTTAATTGGTTTTCATTTCGTGAAGTGTGTGTTGCTTCCAGCCAGATGCTTTATGCTTATTTATTCTTGGTCCTATTGTAGCTTTTATTAAAAGTGATAAAGATCAACCAGTGAGAGCACAAGGAACTAAGTTTTAAAAGAGTGTAAAAAGTAGTTCACAAGACAACGAGCTGATACCAAAGGTTTTGGGAAGTGAAGGTAGGGAGCCAACGAAGCACCCAAGTGCCCTCCTGAGGGGAGGACAGATGTGACCTGGCTGTAAAAGAGATGCCTTGCAGGGGTCACCTGAGTCCCATAAGATTGTCAGGAAGAAATGATATCAGTGGCCAGGTCAAGGAGCTACCCATTAAATAGTTTCTGAGGATGTAATATTCACTAATATTTACTTGGTTTTAGGTTTTACTGTATGCTTAATTTTTCTTATAGTTTGTGATATTTTAACAGGCAAGCAGGTGATTTTAAGGTGGGGGGAAACATCTTAACTGTAGCCTGAAATCTTGACTTACTGACACTTGCTAGTAGAGTTCTGTGACACCCAGAAAGGAAAAAATTAAAAACCTGTTGAGTTTGACATGTTTCCCCTGAAATGAGCAAGAAACGTATATCAGACTGCTTAAGAGAATCCCATTTTTATTTGCATTTTGACACTCTTTTATTATTTTTATGGTATACTTTTCCTGTTTCTTCCTTTCAACCTGGAAATTATTAGTTTGTGTGCCCTTTGGGCTTTAAAATAGAGTTCCTTTTATTCTGTACTCATCCCAAGAGCTCTTACTCCCCCAGTTCTCCTGGATTTGTTTTGGTGAGAGACTGTTCCAGGATCCCTTTCATCGTAAGAGGACATTGTATGGGTGGATATGATGACTTTGGGTGGTGATCTTTATTTTTGCAAATAACCTCAGAGGCACTCTGAGTTGTTCAGTCTTTCACGCAGTGATTTCATGGGCATTCATCAACATTTGTTTTATACCAGTTTATTGAGCACCAGCCATGTGCTGTTGGGCTCTGGACTAGAGATGTGGTGGATATAAAGGTAAATAAATACTTAACTCTAAGCTCTGGGGACCTCTCAGTTTGGCAAGAGATGACAACAGTGAAGACATTGAGGTGTCTACAAAGTGTTGTGACCTCATGGAGAAGAGCGAGACTCTCCTTTTGGAAGCTGGTAAGGGGGTGTGTGTGTGTGTCCGTGTGCATGTGTCTTTGGAGGAGCCAGGGGTTTTATTCTTTTGGTGGTGATGTCCTATGACTGTTAAGCAGAAGAGGGATGAAATAAATAGATTTGGGTTCTAGGACGGTAACTGTTTCACACAGTCCTCCTTGGGGTTGAAACTGGGACTCCACGAGTCAAATGTAGTATAGTGGCTTAACTCTGCAGAGAAATGTGCAGTGAGGTGGAGGCTGATTTGAAAAGATTTTAGGAAAAAGAATCTTTAGGTTGTGATGACCTGTTTGTACATGAGAATTAGGGAAGGAAGAAAGTGCAGAAGAAAAGTGATTAAGGCAGGGGCTTCCCAGTCCTTTTAATCTCATGGCACTATTAGGAGATTTTTGAACAGCAAATGGGATCAATGAACTGTCCCTCGGATACTGCCCCAGACTCTGCCCAATGGTCCAGAGAGCTGAAAGAATCCATATCCTGGTGTACCCTTAACTCATTTTCTGCATACCATTGGGAAGCTTGCCGAGCTCCAGCTTGGTTTTCTAGATGGGTTAAGATTCAAAATACTCTGTTGTGCCTCATGGCTTTTTCTCCCCAATTTAATTTTTACACTGTTTCCAAGGTGGGCATTATTCCTATGTTATGGGTAAGGATTCTATGGTTCTGAAAGGTAGAATGTCAACCCTCATTGGTCCTGAGATTCCAAGTAATGCTGTTTCTGCCCTACCACAGGTGTAGGTGTGCAGAGCCTGAACTCAGATTGCTGGCCTCAGGAGAGAAAAGAGGATTTTGAAATGGGGCATCTGAGGCAGAAGCTGTGAAGGTCAAGTGTGATAAGGAATGAAAAGTACCTGTTAGTGGCTGGGCATGGTGGCTCACACCTGTAATCCCAGCACTTTGGGAGTCCTAGGTGGGCAGATCATCAGGTTAGGAGTTCGAGACCAACCTGACCAACATGGTGAAACCCAGACTCTACTAAAAATACAAAAAAATTAGCTGGGCATGGTGGCACGCACCTGTAATCCCAGCTACTCAGGAGGCTGAGGGAGGAGAATTGCTTGAACCAGGAGGCAGATGTTGCAGTTAGCCAAGATTGTACCACTGTATTATAGCCTGGGTGACAGAGCAAGACTCAGTCTCAAAAAAGAAAAAAAAAGAACTTGTTAGCTTTTGGAAATATGGTAATTGATGACCTGTGAGCAGAGTCGGCAAACTTTTTCTGTCAAGGGCCAGATAGTAAATATCTCAGGCTTTGAGGGCCACACAGTCCCTGTTGCGACTATGTAACTCTGCCATCGTAGTACAGAGCAGCCTTAGACAATACATAAATGAGTGGTCATGACTGTGTTCCAGTGACATTTTATGTATAAAAACACTCAGTGGTCCAATTTGGCCCCGCTGTAGTTGGCCAATGTAACTTTTGCCTTAGGAAAGGAAAGGAGAAATGGAAACTTAGCATTTATTCAGAACTTACCATATGCTAGACAATGCATGAACATTTTCAAGCCTGCAGCTTAGGTATGAACCCCTCTTACAGTGAGTTGATGGAGAGCCCCAAGAGCTTAGATACAACTTTGCTGAAGGTTAGACTGCTCATTGATAACCAGCTGGGATTTGAACCTCAGTCTAATTCCAAAGCCTGAGTCATTTTCACTTTACTTCATTGCCACCCAGAATAGTGGCCTTAGATCAGATCACTCTCTAAAGGTGCAGATGGCACAGAAGCCCTCACACTCTGTCTTTCCACCGTATCCTTCACATGACCTTCAGTGAAGCAGTGTTTGCTGCTTTACCTTCCTCTCCGCCGAGGGTCAAAGGACTGTCAGGAACACAACCTACGTACAACATAGAAAGTAAAAGGACTCTCCTGTATGTGACGAGACCTCTTAGTTACCATTAAAGCTTGGGTGAACTTCTATTTTTAAATTCAGAATAGCATTAGAATTATAGAGAAGTTGCAAAGAATAATGCAGAGTTCTCATGCACTCCATACCAAGTCGCCTGTTATTAACATAGAACATTAGTATGACACACTTGTCACAGTTAATGAACTGATATTGACACCTACTAAAGTCTGTACTGTATTCCTTTTTTACTTGTCTTTTCTTTTTTTTTTTTTTTGAGACAGAGTCTCGCTCTGTCACCCAGGCTGGAGTGCAGTGGCGCAATCTCGGCTCACTGCAAGCTCTACCTCCCAGGTTCACGCCATTCTCCTGCCTCAGCCTCCCGAGTAGCTGGGACTACAGGCGCCCGCCACCTCGCCCGGCTAATTTTTTTGTATTTTTAGTAGAGACGGGGTTTCACCCTGTTAGCCAGGATGGTCTCAATCTCCTGACCTCGTGATCTGCCCGCCTTGGCCTCCCAAAGTGCTGGGATTACAGGCATGAGCCACCGCGCCTGGCCTATTCCTTTTTCTTTCTTTCTTTTTTTTTTTTTTAAAGCTTATACCCAATGTCCTTTTTCTGTGCCGGGATCCCAGAGGACACCATATTGCATTTAGTTGTCATGTCTCCTTAGACTCTTATTGGCTGTGGCGGTTGCTCAGACTCTCCTTGTTTTGATGACCTTGGCAGTTTTGGGGAGTACTGGGCTGGTATTTTGCAGGTTGCCCCTCTACTGGAGTTTTTGCCTACTGGAGTTTTTCTGTACTGGTGTTTTTCTCATGATTAGATGTAGTTATGGGTTTTGGGACAGAAATCACAGAAGTGAAGTGCCGTCTGCTCCCATCTTTTGACGTACACAGTAGCTACCTGGCTTATCACCGTGTTGATTTTGATCACCTGGCCAAGGTAGTGGGTGCCAGGTTGCTCCAAGGTGAAGTTATTCGTTTTCCTTCCCTCCTCCTTCCATATATTAACATGAACACATTTGTATGCATGCATAGATGTTGTATGTGGAGTGTGCTGTACTCTCCAGAAGGCAGGAAGTCGCTGTGTGCAGCCCACGCTTAAGGGGCATGGTGGTGTACACCACCACCATGAGAGTGGAGGATCTATGTAAATTGTTTGGAATTTTTCTGCATAGGGGATTTGTCTTGTTTCCCATTTATTTCTATCAGTATGGATTCCCGGGAAGATGAACTCCCAGTGTTGTACTTGGGTGTGATTCAGGAGTATGCAAGCCTTTCTGCCCCACTTCGTTGCCTTGTAAACTAAGTGAGGCTGAGATCAATCCTCTCAGGCGCAGAGTCTGTCCTAAGATGGGGGTAGGGAGTTACTGTGCCTCAGTGGTTTACTTTCTCAATATAGACTGTTAGCCATATGTGTATTACCTGAAACCTTAAGGAGAAAGCATTTCTGGCCAGCCCGGAAAGGACACGAGCAAATGTAGCCTTGATGGTGGAGAAACATCTCCAGCAGGGCTGTGCATCTGAATCAGCATTGAAGCAGCGCCACCTTGTGGTTGATGCTAAATGAGCGGTGTATCTAGGAACATTTTCTGCCAGGCTCTGTGATTGTTACCCTTTCTGCATGCTGTTCTGGTAGCTAAAGTACTTTAGAAAAGAAGAAATACTTTAAACTCTTAAAGAAAAAGAGAAGCTATCTTCTAACTTTGCCTTTGTATGTAATCTGCCACACAAACAGCAAACACTTTAAAGTAAAAAATCTCTGTAGTTACTTTGTTTGACATACTGTTAACCATGTATTTTCTGGTAAGCCTTTTTGTCTCTGATTGTTCAAAATTGTCCAATAGCTGAGGTGTAGAAGTAAAATAGGTTAGAACCCCAAACCTCTGTCATATTTTTCTTTGGTATTGGCAGATTGGGGAGTTATTTTATTTTATTTTATTTTATTTTATTTTTGAGACGGAGTCTCGCTCTGTCGCCCGGGCTGAAGTGCAGTGGCCGGATCTCAGCTCACTGCAAGCTCCGCCTCCCGGGTTTACGCCATTCTCCTGCCTCAGCCTCCCAAGTAGCTGGGACTATAGGCGCCAGCCACCTCGCCCGGCTAGCTTTTTGTATTTTTTAGTAGAGACGGGGTTTCACCGTGTTAGCCAGGATGGTTCGAACTCCTGACCTCGTGATCCGCCCGTCTCGGCCTCCCAAAGTGCTGGGATTACAGGCTTGAGCCACCGCGCCCGGCCGTTATTTTAATATTCATTCTTCTTTGCCCCCAAATGTCTGCAGATGTTTTTGTACGCATGCGTGAAAGGTTTGAGCCTATGTAGGAAGTAGCCAGGGAGTCTACTGAAGTCCACTGTAATGTGTGGGAATGTGGAGCCGGTTATGATTAACAGCTGTCTGCATCCTGGATTGTTTAACCCATTGTTCACACCCACTCTTCAGAACCAGTGTCGGTGGGGGAGTTGGGAAGATGATTTAATATGACCTATGGTTGACCTGATTGACTGTTAGCAGGTGCTAAGATGGAGATCTATTTCAGTTAGTTTAAAAAAAAATCAAGAAGCAGCCACTCTGTTGTAATAAATCATTGTATATTCAGGAATTCTAACTTTAATGTAAAATCTTGATCACCTGTTTTAGAGTAAGGTAAGCAGTAACTGTAGTTGCTTTAACCAATAAAAATTCTATATCATTCTGAGCTGTAGTGTGTTTAATGTGGAGACCCTGTTCTCTGTTGTGTCCTGAATGCTGAACACTGATGGGAAGTCAGACACGGCAGCTGAGAGGTCACGATGGCCTGGGTTGCTGCAGGGGATGGCAGCAGGCACTCTTATGAGGTGAGCTGCGGCCATGACTCATCTGGCCCCTCTCAGTGATGTCACCGGTTACCTATGTAATCTGTGAGTGCAATTTGTCCTTTTTAGACTCTAAACAGATAATGGCTGAGCCCCCAAATATGGCTTTGCTGCTGTGCTTGATGTTTGCAAGAGGGAAGAGGTGTTTCAGATAATGGAAAGCATGTGCTTGCCAGTGTGAACTCATCACCAACGAGGTCAGAGGAGGACAGTGCCTCTTACTCACAGGCCCAACCTTCATGCTGCCCTTGCTTTCAGTCTCAGGTGCAGCCTATTGTGGGATTGTTAGAGGCCACTGTGTGTGGTCTGACATGCCAGCCCTCTGACCATGTGTGACAGGATTGTGGGCTACTCCTGACTTCAGAGATAGCATCTTTGTAGATGCCTCAGATGCCAGAGACACCCAGGAGTTGAGTCTGCTGGAGGACACAGACAAGGACATGGGTGACAACAGTGTATGTGCCGTGGGGAAAAGAGGACTGTGGTGGCACGTGTAAGGTTCTAGAATTCAGAGGGTAACAGAAATGAGATGGCAGTCCTTACCAGCAGGATGGGCACTGTGGGATAGGGAGTAGACGGTGGTGGACTTGGACTTGAGGGAGTTTTTTTTTTTTTTTTTTTTTTTTTAAAGAGAATCTTGAACTTCCATTGAGTATTCTGAAAGGAAGAGATGGACTTTACATGCTAGAGGGACTATTTTGAGCCTTTTGATGTTGAGAGAAGCATTTTATGCACAAATGATATGAATTTTGCATTGCTATTCAGTGCATTATGGTTAAAAATTTTAAATATGGCTTCCCACAAACCTTAAAATTCAATGTGTCAATCTTGTGTTTAAAAAATTTTAATTATTTTTAGAATGAATTTCACTTAAAGCTAACAACTATGTATTTCAGGATAGAGTGTGGTGGCACGATGGATCATCACTCACTGCAGCCTCAACCTCCCAAGCTCAAGCGATCCTCCTACCTAAGCCTCCCAAGTAGCTGGGACTAAACAGGCACACACCACAACACCTGGCTAATTTTTGTATTTTTTTTTGTAGAGATGGAGTTTCACTACATTTCCCAAGCTGGTCTTGAACTCCTGAGCTCAAGCGATCCTCCTGCTTCTGCTTCCCAAAGTGCTGAGATTATAGGCATGAACCACTGTACTTGGCCTCTCCTTTCTCTTATACTTACGTGATGGCAGTTGTGGCCCACCTGGATAAGCCCCTTATTTCAGGATCCTTAACTTAGTCACATCTACACAGATCATTTTTCCAAATCAAGTAGCAAATACCATATGTTCCAGGGAGTATGTCTTTGGGAACCATTGTCAGTTTACCATACCTTCCTAACACAAGGTAACCTCATGGTCTAATAACATGTTTGCTGGCGTGCTAGCTAGCATGTCCACATGTCCTGCCAGAAGAAGGAAAGAGAAGAGCAAAATGGGGCTTCTCCCAGCTGGCTCATCTTTGTAAACAGTCTTCCTTGAAATCATACCCCATGCTGGCTCACCTCTCATTGGCTGTGTGGACCTAACTGCCAAGGAGGCTGGGAGATGCAATTATTTATGCACTTAATTGCACTAGGGTGCTAAAGCATAATTTTCTCCATTATTGTTGTTTGAGACAGAGTCTCACCCTTACCGCCCAGGCTGGAGTGCAGTGGTGCAATCTTCACTCACTGCAACCTCTGCCTTCCAGGTTCAAGTGATTCTCCTGCCTCAACCTCCTGAGTAGCTGGGGTTATAGGTGCCTGCCACCACATCTGGCTAATTTTTGTATTTCTACTGGAGACGGGGTTTTGCCATGTTGGCTGGGTCTCGAACTCCTGACCTCTGGTGATCCGCCTGTCTTAGCCTCCCAAAGTGCTAGGATTGTGAACCACCACACCCAGCAGTTATCAGAAAGGCAATAGCATAATTCATTAATTAGGGAATCCAAAAAGATGTTAATGGTTTAAGATTTTGGGTTATAGAGATTTATATTGTCGCCAGAGAATTGCTATGGACAGGCATTGCTATGGACAGGAATCATTTGCACTGCCAAATTTTCTGCAATTTACAGACCTGTAAACTAGTCAATAGAAATGCAGGAGTGTACACGCCTATGGAAAGATAATGCTGGAGGGTCTGCTTTACATAAGCAACACCCTGGCCTACTGAAGGCACACCCTGTTATCTCTTTTGTCCCTTTCCAAGTGTTTGATACTTTTTATTGATTTATTTTTGAGAGAGGCTCTCGTTCTGTTGCCCAGGCTGGAGTGCAGTGGCAGGATCACGGCTCACTGCAGCCTTAACCTCCCAAGTTGAAAGTGATCCTGCCACCTCAGCCTCCCAAGTACCTGGGACTACAGGCACACGCCACCACACCCACCTAATTTTTGTATTTGCTGTAGAGACAGGGTTTCACCATATTACCCAGGCTGATCTGGAACTCTTGGCTCAAGCCATCTGCCCGCCTTGGTCTTTGAAAATGCTGGAATTACAGGTGTGAGCCACTGTGCCTGGCCTATTTTTTTAAATAGTGAAAAATTAGGGCTTTCTTACAGAGGTAGAAGGAGATGATAGATGCTGGGGCTGGCCTTTAGCTGTTGCTGTCTCTACATGGGTCAGAGATGTTTACCCAGGATTTGAGACTTCGGTACTTCCTACAACTGGGTATCACTATTATCATTGGAGTGGCCAGACCCTCTTTTCTAACTAAAATCTATTTTAATGTGTTTTTTTAGATTAACATACAACAAAAATGAACTTTTTTTTCTCATTGTACAGATCTGTAACTGTCAAATGCAGAGCTGTGTAACTACCACAATCAAGATACCAGTTCTTTCATCCCAAAATATTCCCTCCTGCTGCTCCTTTGTAGTCAACACCCAACTCCTGACAACCCCTGAACTGTTCTCCAAACCTATAGTTTTGCCTTTTCAGAATGTCACATTTAGAATTGTATATAACCTTTTGAGTCTGGCTTCTTTTACTTGCCTAATGTGGTTGATTCATTCATGTTGTAGTGGCTATCAATTCTTTGCTTTTTTTTTTTTTTTTTTTTTTTGCAGAGTAATACTGTGTCCCAAAGTGGTTCTACCATTTTGCATTTCCACCAACAGTATGAGGGTTTCAGTTACTTTGCATCTTCAGCAGTTTTTATATTTTGTTTGTTTTTTAAGTTTTAGCCATCCTGAAAGATGTGCAGTGGTAGCTCATTGTCCACGCTGGCACTTTTAATGGTCTCAATGCAACCTAGTCAGGTTGTAACTATGATCTGTTGCTAATCTTTAGACCTAATCTGATTAAACTCATAAATCCTATTAAGAGCAACAATGCTTACAGGTATTTCTCTATAGAGACGGTTGCATTCTGCATCTGTGTTCCCTGTTCTTACTCGATCTCCTGATCTTGGCCCGTGAGTGTAGGTAGAGGATTCGCTTTGTGTGGATGTACGCAGATGCATGCCAGAGCAGGTAGGTGTGAGGATGGGGCTGGAGTTTCTTTCAGGTGCTTCCTTCTGATAGTGATTTTTTTCTGTATAGGGCAAAGGGTGGAGCGTGTATGTGCGTGTATCAGAGATTTGTTGGAGAAGGCTGGGGTAGTCTTGACCTGGTCACTGTGGCGGATTGAAACAGAGTGCTGTTGAGTGAGACATAGGACTGCTCTGCCTTTACCGTCTTCTGGCTGGTTAGGGAAGGGTCATGGAGCACCTTCTAATCGGTAGAACTTTTCAGGGGACCGGGACCCACGCTCCCCTCACCCCACCTCAGCCCCTCCAACACCTCCCACGCCTCCCTTCACAGTCCTCCCCTTACTTCCAAATCTCCTGCTCTGACGGAAATAAAATGGAATTCTGTAGTAGCCCCTGTACTGAGTAAATATTAGAGAAGATACTCCCAAATTATAGAATTTCTTAGAAGTTACTAGTTTATAGCTAATGAGTGTAATTTACTCAAGCAGAAAAAAACTTTTTCTTATTGAAAGATGTATTTGTGTGCCACCTGAGTACATAGCTCTGTGCTAAACACTGTAAGAAAGCTAAACAGAGACAAAGTTACCTTCCTTCAGCTGCTTTTACTACGTTTAGGAAATGGAGTGAAACCCCCTGCCTCCCGCCTCTGAGGTCCCATTCAGTGACGCCAGTCCTCCCCCGCGCCCCCAGCCTCAGATACAGCTCAGTTGCTGCCTTCCTCCCTCCCACTGCTGTTTTTCCCAAGTCACTTAACATCATACTCTGTTTTGTCTTCATACTTGAATTTTGAGCTTTCTTGGGCTGTGGGCAAGTCTTGCATAGCTACTGCGGACAGGCCATGCCAGTGGTTTTCAAACTTAAGTGGGAGGCTGGGTGAGGTGGCTCACACCTGTAATGCCAGCACTTTGGGAAGCTTAGGCAGGCGGATCATTTGAGGTCAGGTGTTGAAGATCAGCCTGGCCAACATAGTGAAACCCTGTCTTTACTAAAAATACAAAAATTTAGCCGGGTGTGGTGGTCCCTGTCTGTAGGAGGCTGAGGCACAAGAATCACTTGAACCTGGGAGGCAGAGGTTGCAGTGAGCTGAGATCACGCCACTGCACTCCAGCCTGGGCGACAGAATGAGATTTTATCTCAAAACCCAAAAACAAGCCTGAGTGGGGCATGGGAATCACTTTGTGGTCTGGAGAGGGGCTGAGAATTTTCATGTCTCACAAGTCCGCAGGTGATGCTGTTGCTGTTGGTCCAGGGGCTGGTCTGAACCCACAGGGAAAGAAAATTCTCAAGGATCCTGCCTTCTTTCATGCAGTGGAGGGCTCATTTCCTGCTTGTGCAAATAACAGAAGAGCCCTGTGGCTTAAGACCTACTTCCTGAGTTCCTTAGACAAACTCTGAAATTAACCATTTTAGGAAGATGAATCTTTCTTCCAGGGATATCTTTAAATCAAAGTTCGTGGCTGTTCAATTGTTTGTAACTCTTTGCTTAACCATTCCTTCAAACCTAAGGAAATCAGCTGCAATTTTTTTTTTTTTGGGACAGGACCTCACTTTGTCACCCAGGCTGGCAAGTAGGTGGGACTCCAGGCACGCACCACGATGCCCAGCTAATTTCTGTATTTTTTTTTTGTAGAGACGGGGTTTCACCATGCTTCCCAGGCTGGTCCTGAACTCCTGGGCTCAAGTGATCCTCCCACCTCAGCCCCACAAAGTGCTGGGATTACAGGCGTGAGCCACCATGCCTAGCTGGTATTAGATTCTTTATGATACATTATAATTACTACCAAAAGTTAGAGGAAGTAAGAGCTGGAGATTTCCTCCCTGTGAGCTCACAACCAGGCTGAATGAAAATAAGGCTTAGATGGAGTTCTGCCCATACAGATTTATTAGTAGGCTGTCACAGCGCATCCACACAACCTGCTTTATACACCTGGTGAGGCTCCAGCCTTGTCCTTTTCAGGGGTCTGCTCTGACAGCAGGTTGCGTTTCGTGTTTACCTGTAGCACATGAGACAGTATTTCATAGACATTGTGTCAGTGCTTTATTGCTGCCCTGAGAAACTACTACAAGCTTATGCTTATCTTAAATCTATTATCACAATTCTTTAGGACAGAAGTCCAGGCACAGCTGGCTCTCTTCTCTAGGTTTCCTGAGGCCAATATCAAGATAGTAGCAGGGTTGTGTTCTGTTAAGGCTCAGGGGATGAACCACTTCCAGGCTCATTCAGGAGGGCAGAATTTGGTTCCATGTGGCTGTAGGAAATCTGTCCCCATTTCTTCCTTTCCTTTCCTTCTCTATCCCTTCCTTTTCCCTTCCCTTTCCCTTCCGTCCGTCTTGCTCTATCACCCAGGTTGGAGTGCAGTGATGTGATCTCGGCTCACTGCAACCTCCAACTCCTGGGTTCAAGCAATTCTTCTGCCTCAGTCTCCCGAGTAGCTGGGATTACAGGTGCCTGCCACCATGCCCAGCTAATTTTTGTATTTTTAGTAGAGCTGGGGTTTCACCATGTTGGTCAGGCTGGTCTTGAACTCCTGACCTCAGGTGATCCACCCACCTCAGCCTCCCAAAGTGCTGGGATTACAGGCGTGAGCTACTGTGCCTGGCCTGGGTCCCCATTTCTTTACTGGCTGTCAGCTGAGGATTCTTCTCAACTTCAGAGGCTGCCTGCATTCCTGTTTGTGGTTCCCTTCCTTCATCTTCAATGCCAGAAAGGTGGCTTCCTTCTCACACTTTAGTGTCTGACCCTCCCTCCTGCCTCATCTCACTTCTACTTTCGAGGGTCTGTGTGATTATAGCAAGCCTACCCAGATAATCCAGGATAATCTATTTTAAGGTCATCTAATTAGTATTCTTAATTCCATCTGTAGAGTCCCTACCTGGCTGTACCCAGATTGGGTTTGATTCAGTAATGAGGGGATGGGAATCTTGGAGTGACATCTTTAGAATTTGTCTCACCAAAGGCAGAATTCAGGTTTTCCTGCCATTTTACATCAGGGATCTAACAATTCCTGGGAATCAGCAGCTGGACCTGGGGCCATTTACTTATCAAACCTAGGGCACCATTCTTACCTTGAGCCTTATATTTCTGAGGCTTATTACATTCTGGCCTGCTAGATTTTTATACTTGGGTCACACACCGGCAGAGTGTTTCTGACATTTCCAGTCAGCCCTCTTACCTCAAATATCATGAATTTCACCACTGAAAATGTCCCATCAGCTGTAATACTAATTAACAAAGTCAGTAATTTAACCAATGTGAAAGCCCATTTCTGACCCAAAGTATACTAATTAACATAACCTGCTGTTGGTTGGGGATAAGGATAGCTAGCAGACTGACTTGCAGTAGTGTCTCTTGAGTGTGGCTTTTTGATTACAAGCTGGTGAACTATCTTGGAGCCTGTCTTCCAGATTAAGACAACTCATTGCCTTTAGGTAGTTGCTTACAGCCACTGGACATACATTTATATTCCAGCTTATGTTGAAGTGTTTTGAAATAAAATTCAAATGATATAGTAGACTCTTGCCATCTTAACCGAGAGCATCGAGAGAGCTCAGTCATGTCTGTGGTTCTCAGCCTTGTGCCTGGTATGCAGTGGATGTGTCACAGATATTTGTTGAGTAAATGAAATGAATTAATGCATTTCCATGCTTTCATATATAACAATTTTAGTATAAGAACAGCATGACAGATTGCATTGGAAAAAAGCGGAAATATTATTCAAGTTACTTTGTTGTACTAGGAGCTTATTTTACTCATGATACTATAAACATGTAGACTACAAACTGGGACTTGAAAGTGTTAACATTTATTTTAATGATGCCTTATTGAAAGGAGCATAGCTACAAAAAAAAATCCCATCAAAGTGGACAAAGGACGTGAAGAGACACTTCTCAAAAGAAGACATTTACGTGGCCAACAAACATAAAAACACTCAACATCACTGATCATTAGAGAAATGCAAATCAGAACCACAATGAGATACCATCTCATGTCAGTCAGAATGGCGATTATTAAAAAGCCAAGAAACAGATGCTGGTGAGGCTGCGGAGGAACAAGAACTCTTTTACACTGTTGCTGGGAATGTAAATTAGTTGAACTATTGTGGAAGACAGTGTGGCAATTCCTCAAGGATCTAGAACCAGAAATACCATTTGACCCAGCAATTCCATTACTAGGTATATACCCAAAAGAATATAAATCATTCTGTAAAGACATATGCACACATATGTTTATTGTGGCACTATGCACAATAGTAAAGATGTGGAATCAACCCAAATGCCCATCAATGATAAACTAGATAAAGAAAGTGTAGTTCATATACACCATGGAATACTATGCAGCCACAAAAAGGAACAGGATCATGTCCTTTACAGGGACATGGATGTAGTAATGAGAACACATGGACACATGGAGAACAACACCACATACCGGGGCTTGTCGGGGCATGGGAGGGAGGGAGAGCATCAGGATAAATAGCTAATGCATGCAGGGCTTAATGCCTAGGTGATGGGTTGATAGGTGCAGCAAACCACCATTGCCGTGTTTACCTGTGTAATAAACTTGTGCATTTTGCACATGTATCCTGGAACTTAAAATACAATTTGGAAAAAAGGAGCATGGCTCCATTTTGATACACTGTTTTCCTACTAGATTGTGATCATTTACATCCTCACAATGTCTTAGGCATTGTACCAATGAATAAAGGCTGTCCGCCCTTTCCCAGTGGATCCTTGCAGATGAGGTATTTGAAATAAATAAAAGGAGGCATATTAAGAGTGGTATCAGGTGACTTTTGTATTCTCCTCACCATCGGCAGATGACACTTTTTTTCTCTTGCCTTCTGTTTTTTTCTTCCCTCGAATTGCAGTCTGAATTTCCCTAGATCTCACTTGTCTTTGGATTAGGATGAGGTCCCAGTAGTAGTAACTCAAATTGCACTGATGTGTTGCCACTACCTTTTTATACAAGGCCCCAGGCCCCTGTAAAAGTGTTCCTGGATGCTTCTGGAAGTACCGAGACGGTGTCTGCTGGGACAGCTGGTGCACTTCTCTTTCCAGGTGCCTTGTCCTTCATCCACACCCTGTACCCCGGGAGTTGTGGGAGGCCTGGTGCTGCCTTTTGTCATTCCCTGGAGGAGAGCTGTCAGCAGTTTAGTTATTTAATCCCCTTCTGCCTCTCATGGGAGATATCCAAGGGATGGATGCCAGGCTGTGTTTGAAATTGCCTTCCTGTTTGGCCAAGGTTTTCCACCTTGGTCAGTTCATTTTCTGTCTCCTTCCCCCAGGGTGAATCTTCCCAAGAAGCTCTTACCCTGTAAGATGGTGTCTTTGGGCAGTGCCTTCTGTCCCCTAGCCGTGCCTCAACTCAGGCAAGGGACAAAACCACAGGGAGTCAGCCCATGTTCCTATTACAAACACTTCTTTTATGTCACAGACTTGGGTAGGCCAAGTCGTCTTTCTTCAGTCCCTAAGTGCATGTCGCTTCATTCTCCTCCCTCACCAAGCACTCTTTTATTCCTGGGAGGGGTGGTGCGGGTACTAGAGGAAGAGGGGTCACACTTTTGAAGCTCTGTCTGGATGTCTTGCTCTTTAAAATCCAAGACTCATCTGGTAGTTTACCACAGTTTGCCATTAGGAATTGGCTATTAATTGGCTATTTAATGCCATTTGCCTTAGTGATAAAGGTTCCCCCTGCCCCCGAAATATTCTCTTACTCTTCTCTTTATTTTCCTCCTCTTGTGAAATTTCCCACTGTGGAATGAAAACCTAGATCAGATAAAATTGGCAGGAACCTTTACTGTGAAAGTTCAGGATGCTGAAAAATCCCTGAAATGATTGATAACACACAGTGTCACTTTTCACAGTCTCCAGATACCATGAAAAATGTAAGATCTACTTTAAATGCAATAAGTAGCCTCAGGTGTTCTGTGTCCCAAATATTGCTTTCATATAAATATATAATTATCTTTAACTGAAACACTCAGAAATAAAAAGTAATCCCTGCCCTTCTCCCTTTCACTGCCTCGAGATAAAGCTAGGTTTAGTTTATTTTTTCCATCCCTTTTAAAAAATACTCCTTATGTGGCAGTTTCTAAGCAGCAAAATAGTCAGCTGTGTGATTAAAATGTCAAAAAGCAGGAAAACTGGCCGCTGGGAAAGTCTATTTGGAGATTTATATAAAGGCAGAATTCTGAATGGGGGGAGTGCTGTACCTTCTGGGCTTCTGAGTGGAGAGATTAAGGGAGGGTTCTGACCACATCCTTCCAGACTGACACAGGCCCTGCTACACAATTAAAGAAGCTGACAGGAGCTTGGGTTTTGAGGTTTTGTTTTTTTGTTTGTTTGTTTGTTTTTTCTTTCTTTTGCAAGCTGCATACTTGGTACCTATGAGTTTATGGCTGTTTAACATATTTTTGACACTTTATTGTTTTTAATTTTAAGGGTCTTTTATAACTTTTGAGATCTACCTTCCCCTGTATCACATAGTGTAGATTGTGAGGGGAGGGGCAGTGGCTTGGGGAAATTGGAATGAGGAGAAGGATCTAGAGTTCAGATGAAGTAGCTTTAATTTATGATGGAGGATAATGCCCGTTTATCTTAAATCTTGTAAACTGAACACGTTGGTGCTCCACTCACACCAAGTGGGTGCACCCCACTTAAACCTGACCACTGGAGTGGGTGATGAACAGTGGTCTTCCCTAGAGACCCCGTTCGTGCTACCAAAGTGTCATCTGTGGTCCCAGCCCACGCCTTGAACATCAGAATCTGCATTTGAAGCCTGGGCACATTACAGCTGGAAAAGCAGCAGCAACAGGATACCAGTGCCAGGGGCGGCGGGGGACTGGGAGCCCAGCCCTGGAGACGTGTCAGCTCCTAGAGGAACTGGTTGTCAGCTAATACCTGACGGTCTTTCCTTGTTCTTGTTGTTGTTGTTTATGTTTTTATCCACAGACAAGTCTTGTCTTGTTTTTAAGAGCCTCCTGCCTTAAAACATACCCAGTAGCTGGAATATCATGCTTTCTGGGTAATTATTATGTAGTATTACATTCTGGTTAATTTGGGGGGATTCACCTTATAACACTTGGTTTAACTAGAGGGGGAAGTTAAAAGTAGCTTATGCTTGAGTATTTTGTTTTAAACAAAAAGTTGTGAGGGGAAAGGTGCTGGGCAGTAGTTTTCCCCGAGTAGGGGTGTGGGGAGGTGGCTTTTTCAGTCTAGATCTCTGTTGATAAGGACTGTGGCCGCTTTATATGGGGGAGTGTTCCATATAGATGGCACAGCGATTAGTATCATTGTGGTTTAATAGGTGGTCATGTGAGATCAGTGCTTGGTGACTGTGATGGCTCCTGACCGTGTGGCCTGCAACTATTCTGTAGCCACAGCCTGTTTAGCTGCCCACATCATGGGCTCCAAGTGTCCCTTGTCCCAGTAGCCTTTTGTGTAATAGAGGCAGTATTGCTTTTCTTTCTGTAGGGCGTTTCTTCTTTTCTCTCATTCCCTAGTTTGTTTTTTAAAGAGACAGGGGGTTGGCATAATCATACTTCACTGCAGCCTCAAACTCCTGGGTTGAAGCAGTCCTCCCAAGTAGCTGGGACTACAGGCGTGCACCACCATGCCCAGCTCAGAGTTCCTTTCTTAACCTGTGTCAGTCGCTGTCTTTCAGGGTAGGTCTTTCCTCACCTGCCTGGTGATCCTTGGCTCCTTATTTGTATATAAGGTGCTAAAAGCTGATTGAAAGGTGTATGTTGAGGGCAAGCTGTGCTGCAGCGTAATGGTCAGGGATCTACCTTTCTTGGGGTAGAGAGGTCCCCACCTGTGACTATCTTTAGGTCTTCTCTTGATAAACTTCTCCAGAGAGGAATCCTCCCATCTCTTCCTGCCGTGGCCTGTAAGCTTTGCTGTCAGATCTCATAACTGGGGGCTGGGGGTAGGGGAGATACATCTCGGGCCCATCAGTCTGCATAGAGAATTTTTCTTAAACTACTTTTTCCTTAGCAGTTACAAGTTTAAAAAAAAACACGAAAAGAAAAGAGCACTCATGAGTTTAGCTCTTGAATCTCTCTCCATGTTCTCAGAATTGAGCCTTTTTCCAGAGAATAAACTTGGCCTCCAGGATGAGGGAGTGGAGGGGATGCTCCAGGCCTAAGAAATGCTGGGGTGGGGGGTCTCACTTTTCCTTCAGTAGTTATCAACCAGCCGAGCTACGGGATGTCACCCGTGCCCCTGCCTTCCGACGGACCTGCTGTCACCAAGGTTCTGGCCTGGACTTGAGTGCTCATCACTCCCCCTCACCCCCACCCCCACTCAACACTAACCTTTATGCTCTGCCTGCTCCACTGCTCCTTGGCAGTCTGTTTCCTACATTCAGAGGCTTGGTTTCTGGCCAGTGGCTCGTTCTCCTTTCCTCACTGGTTTCTCTTTAATCTTTTTGCTACAACTTTAATGTTATTTTGAGAGTGAGTGGAGGCAAACACGTATCATCTGTTCTGTTCACTGCAAAGTATGCACAAATTCTCTAATGAGTGATTGTGGGGGGACAATAAAACCTATGGCTATAAATTTATCTTGTTTTATAGCATTTGAGGTTCAGCTGTTTGTGAAAAGCAATTTAAATACAAGGATCATGCAGGAGAACAGTGTTTATATTCACTTAACATTTCCTCTAGTAAAAGGGAAGATCAGAGACAAGTAGGATGCATAAATGATTTGCTGCTTCTGCAGCCAGCGTCCATGGATGTTGATGACTGGGTGGTGGAAGTTCGCAGTGCCTGGGCTTTTTCTAGAATTGCATGTTTAATCCAGATTTCATAGTTGTAGAAGTGATTCAGTGCATGGGCTTCAAAACTGCATAGACCAGGGTGTGAATTCCTTCCTGCTTTGTCATGTGTGGGCCGTGTCCAGATGAGAACAACTTATTTGAACCTCAGTTTCCTGACCTAAAATGAAGGAAATTGTACTTTTCTCCCAAAGTTGTTAGGAATGAGTGAATTAATATATGTGCATGCTTTGCCTTGTGTGACCACTGAATATATGTTTTACTTACTTTGGTATATTCTATATTCCTGTGATTTACTGTGCCTGGGAACCAGGTGGGCCTGGTCTTTGTGTGTGGATTTTCCCCTTTCAGCAAGAGGTTCCTTCACTCACCTCTAGGGTCTGGGACATAGTAAGGCCTGAGTTAGGGGACATGAGGAGGGAGGGGTACAGTTTCGTTTTGTTTTGTTTGAGACAGAGTCTCACTCTATCACCCAGGCTGGAGTGCAGTGGCGTGATCTCAGCTCACTGCAACCTCTATCTCCCAGGTTCAAGCGATTCTCATACCTCAGCCTCCCAAGTAGCTGGGACTACAGGCGCACGCCACCATGCCCAACTAATTTTTTTTTTTTTAAGTAGAGATGGTGTTTCACTATGTTACCGGAACTCGTGAGGCAGTCCGCCCGCCCCGGCCTGCCAAAGTGTTGGGATTACAGGTGTGAGCCACCGTGCCAGGCCTGGGTGCAGTATTTGAACCTAGGTCTGCCCAACTCACGAGTCCCTGCGTTGAGCATCCTGGCTCCTCAGGGTTGAGTCTTTCTATGAGTGAGGGATTGGATCTGAATAGAACTGTTCCAAGACAATTAAGCAGGCAGGCACGTGGATGCTTTCTGAAGGCTCTGGGTGACACTGGGTTCCAGGATCCAGACATTTACAGTAACCATCATACATTAATGAAATAGCCCACATTTTAAGAAAGTGCTTACTATTAGAGAATATTTTTGAAGACTCTATTGGGTAGATAGATTGCAGCCTGGAAATAGATCTCTTTAGATTTGCTGTTACTGAAGAGTTAAGGGGAGCAGAAATACAGGCACTTGTTGAACAGTGGCCATGCCTTCTCGTTGGGCAAATCATCAGGCAATAATAACAGAGAGATTTACCGCCTCAGGTCCTTCAAATGGACGAGGACAGATGAAGGGAAAAGATGTCAGCAGTTTATTTTACCTTAGGGAGTAAGTGGCAAACCAGAAGTGTATATGGGTTCTTGCCTTTGAGTTCTTATCTTTGTTCTGGTTCCTTTTTTTCTTTTCTTTTCTTTTTTCTTTGAGAGAGAGTCTTGCTCTGTCACCTTGGCTGGAGTGCAGTGGTGCAATCATGGCTTACTGCAGCCTCCAACTCCTGGGCTCACGAGACCCTCCTACCTCAGCCTCCTGAGTAGCTGGGACTACAGGCAAACGCCACCATGCCCAGCTAATTGATTCAATTTGTATCTGCCCTATTCAGGCCCTTCTTTCTAGTTTATGTCTCTTACACAGCAAGTAGTTTAGCTCCACCCCCAAACCCCCACAAGTCTTTTTCACTATGCATATTTATATGTGTATATATATATATATATGTGTATATATATATATATATGTGTATATATATATATGTGTATATATATATATATGTGTATATATATATGTGTGTGTATATATATATATATATATATGTATGTGGTAGATAAAGTCTGGATACTGTTGAATAGCCTACATCCCACACTTAGATTGCAATTATATGTTCCCTTCCCCCATAACCATTCCATTTTAATCTTTGTAAAAGTTCCCTTTATGACAGGGTTAAATTATGAAGACTGCCATGTGATTAAATACTACATGAATCATTTAAAAGGGATAGTTCCTAAAGTTTGAAACACCGTTCTTATTTGTAAAGTAGTATTAGCTTATTTGATAACAGCCTAGTTTAAGATGTAGTATACCCACGTAGCTGGCTAGGAATTAGATTCTTTTTATAGTAGTATAAATGCTTTTGCAGTATGCCTTTAGATGGCAGCATCTCTCACCGTAAACCATCATTTGAACAGAATTTCTTAGATGCAGACGGCATTTGAGACAGAAGGATGGTCTGTCTGCATCACCCCATCATGATGCAGTGGTGGAACTGGGCCCATGGGACTGTCAGGGCTATGGCCCAGGGCTAAGCCCAGGGCTAAGAAGAGGGGAGAGTTGTAGATTCCTGCCTGCATGTCTTCCACTACCCCTTCTCTTACTGATGTAAAATGTTTCCTATCTCTGTGGTCTTGCTAAAAGCCACTTTAAGGCAACCAAGGAACACAAGAATCAAGGGAGTGATTTTGGACCAAAATGTAACAAAAAGGCAGTATTTTCTTTATTTTGAGACATGATTTCACCCTGTTGCCCAGGCTAGAATGCAGTGGTGTGATCTTGGCTCACTTGCAACCTTTACCTCCTGGGATCAAGTGATCCTCCCACCTCAGCCTCCTGAGTAGCTTGGACTTCAGGCACACATCACTATGCCTAGCTAACTTTGTTTATTTTTTATAGAGACAAGGTCTTCACTGTATTGCCCAGGCTTGTCTCAAACTCCTGGGCTCAAGTGATCCTTCTGTGTTGGCCTAAGTGCAAGAATTACACGTGTTAGCCACCATGCCTAGCCTTTTAATTTTTTTTAAGCAGTTTTGCTTAGGTATAATTCACATCCATACAGTTCACCCATTTAAGGCATACAGTAGACTAATTTTAAATATATTCATAGAGTTGTACAGCCGTCCCTACGACCTAATTTTAGAACATTTGTTTACTCTAGAAAGAAGTCACATATCCCTTACCATTACCCCACAGGCCTGCATAGCCTGCATAACCCCCAGCCCCTGGCAACCATTTATACTTTCTGAAAGATTTGGCTATTTTAGGCATGACATATGAATGGAATCATGTAGGTCCTTTGTGACTGGCTTCTTTCACTTAGCAGAATGTTTTCAAGCTTCATCCAGTAGCATGAATCAATACTTCATTCCTTTCTACTGCCCAATAATATTCCATTGTGTGGGCAAAGCACGTTTTGTTGTCGTCATTTGACGTACCTTTAGCTAGTACAAATGGCATTACTATGAGCATTTGGGTACAAGTTTTTGTGTGAACATATATTCCCGTAGGAGTAGAACTGCAGGGCCATGTAGTAACTCTGCCCTTAACCTTCTGAACAACTGCCAAACTGTTTTCCAAAACGGCTGCATCATTGCATGTGAGGGTTCCATCCAGTTTTACAAAGAATTCCGGATTTTCTGATGATAAGCCGGGACTGCGGGAACAGGAGGTGGGAGATAAGCCTGTCGGTCTCTCCTATGTCTGACCAGCTGACTGGCTGCTGTGCCCCGCACAGTTACTGTGCGTCACTAGCTAGATAAGATACCTGCAGAGCATGTTGCTGTTACAGGCCGGCTGTTTGTAATCTTGCCTCCCGACTTTAGAAATACCAAGCAACCAAATCATCTTTGTCCCATCCTTGTGCCAGTTAGAGGAAAATCATAAAACCCTTCGTCACAAGCTGTCCAGGTTTGAACATGTCGGAATCACCCACTTGACCAGCGAAGACAGCTGTAGTGACTTCACAGCAAGAGAGAAGCTTTTGTTTTTGTAGGGTTTACATTCTCAAATCTGAGCTTACCCTTTTCTTCTTTGGCAGGCCAGACTGGACGTTCCCTCGCCTGTACTGAAATTACGTGTGTGTGTGTGTGTGTGTGTGTGTGTGTTTAAGGGAGGGGAAGGGACTGGCTCTTCCGCTAGGCATATTTGGGTCCTGGTAAGGACACACACTGTACATTCCAAGGCTTTGTTTGCATCTGGAAAACATTAGCCACACTCAGATCTTTCCCACTACAGGTCCCGTCAGGAAGCCCAAGTATGTGGAAAGCCCCAGAGTGCCTGGAGATGCAGTTATAATGCCATTCAGAGAAGTATCCAAGCCAACAGAGCCTGATGAGCATGGTAAGAACATGTTTTCAGTGATTTCCTCCCCCCGCCCCCACCAAAGATTTTATACAATGACGCTTCATTTCTGAATGAAACTTGAGTGCCCTTGCTGTACTGCTTTGCTGAGAATGTATTTGGGAGCTATTTTCCCCTCCGGCAGTTACAGAGATCTGTTTAGCTAACGCACATTCTTGGAAATTGTATACCTGGTATAGAAAAGTGGGTACATATGCATTATTTAAGGATTGAGTACTATTTCCTCTGAATTTTGACTTACCAGGTCTTGGAGGATAGGAAGCATCACCCAGTGGATTGCTTCCAAGATTTTGTTTTGTTTTTAATATTCTACTGCGTGAGAAAATTCAACAACAGGCTTTGGCTGAAAAGCTGAAACTTTAACTGGACAAAGCATGTAATTGCTAGCTTTAAAAAAAAAAGCATTTGGTGTCTTTTGAAGGCTGCTTTTTTTTTTTTAACATGTAAAGTTTTTCTTTAGGGGATGTTGAAGTAGGAGCAAAAAAAAATCCAAATTGATGGGAATCTTTTTAAAGATATTTTATATGTATATATATTTTATACCTGGAAATATGTGTGACATTACAAATTTGTAGCATTTAACAGATGTATTCATAGTTGTTTATTTTAAAAAATCAATTCAAGAATTTACCTGTTTGTTCCTTGCTGGGGAGTCCTCAACTCACATCTCTCTTGCCCTTAATTTGGGTGTTTTGAATTTCTACGCTGTTTTTCTGCAGAAACATGGGACTAGGAATCTTGTTGTATGTAAACATGGGACTAGGAATCATGTTGTATGTAAATCTTGTTGTATGCTTGCTTTATCCTCAGTGTGGACACAAGTTTATGTAGCAATGCTGAAAGAGAACTTGGGAAAGAAAACTCAACCATATTTTTACTTTGGCATATCTGGCACCCTCCTCTGCCTAATTGTGGGGGGTAGGAGATACAGACCCTTTATATTCTAACTCCTGTGTGTGCCTTTTGTGTTGCTGGTGCTGTATGGCAGGGAGTGGGTAATAAGTAGAACATGGAAGGACAATATACTGGAGTGGTGGTAAAAAAAAAAAAAAAAAAAAAAAATACAGCTAAAAATGAGCTATGAGGAACAATCAGCAAAAGCTGAAAATTGGGAAGGGAAGAGGAGTTTGGAACATGGGGAAGAGATGGGACCAGGCACTGGGCACTCTGGGCAGGCAAGAGGTGCTATTGCAGGTGCCCTGGCGTGAGAAATGCCACCCTCTTTCTTTCTGTCCAGGCACTCATTGTGTGGTTGAGGGAAGAGGATTTGAGCTGAGGATTTGCACACACCAAATGTTGGTGAAGGTGGAGATTCCACAGTGAAATCTGGTTAGGACAGCCAGCTGCTGGTACATGAGGCCTCTCTTGATTGTGCATTCACTTGGGCAGGTGGTCTGTTCTCTGTCTCCTTGGTGTCCTGAAAGGAAAGTAAAATCTATCTCTCTGTAGTGAATATCAGTCATCAAATGTCTAAGCTGTCTGCCTGGCTCAGATTAAGCCTGCTACCTACCCCTTCCCTTCTTCCCCACCCACCAAAGCCTTTGTAGCCCTGGTCTATTATGCCCCTGGCATTTTGGCTGGCCTAGACTCCATTATGTAACCTCTTCCTCCCTGGCTGGGAGTATCGTTGAGGTTCTGTACAGGGAATGATGACCTCCTCCTTCTCCTGGTGTGGGAATAGGGGGAGAAAATTTGGATTTTTATTAGGCAATGAAAGGTTGTAAATAGTTCCCATTGTTAACTTTTCTCCCTTGCTCAAGGCAGGATTGGCCACCTTTCTTGGCAAAAGGAAGTGTTCTTATGCTTGGCTGTGGGCTGAGCTAAATTTCAAATGCAGCAATTGGTCTTGCTGGAGTGGCCTGAAGTTTGCATGTGTGCTCACTCCTGAGACCTGAGCTCTCTGATTTGGCATCTTGAGTCTCCATGGGGACCAAAATTATGAGATCTGTGGGCTGCAAATACAGGACCAGACATTTGGGTTTTGCCTGAAATTAAGAAGCAGGGTATGTTTTCATTTTTGTTAGGTGTCTCGGGAGCACGTGTAGTTGATGTCTGTGGGTGCATGGTCTTGCCTGAAGATAGCCATGATGTTGGTGGAAGCCGCAGCAGGGTGAGCTTTCTCTTGGTTGATGAGGAGAGGTGGCTGCCTAACAAAGTCGAACAGGACAATTAGTATAGATTGGTGTGTTTTGTAATCCACATGGAGTCCCTTAAATTTCAGTGGGGTTAATTAAGTCTGCCTTATCAAAGTGTAAATTTTATCCAGATCACCGAACCCAAAGGAAACGACAGAGCCAACTAAAACTTATTGAGTTTGAGTGTTAAACCGGGTGTGTGCAGATGCATGATGGGTAAACCCTCATTTTTAGGGTTTAATATCAGCATCATCACTTAAGTTTTACTTTAAAATGTGGTCTTCTGTTATCTGTATTTTCTTTGGACATTCTTGTTTAAATTTCTAAGACACTTTTCTGGGTGCTGTCAATAATAGCATGCCAGTACTCCACTGAAAAGGCTCCTTGTGAAGTGCTTTTGAAATTTCCGTGGAGTCCTGAAATATCAAGTTAATCCTAAATGCTTGAAATACTCTTTCCTGCCTCACTTTTGCTTTGGTCATGTAGCTCCATCAACTCTTGATTCTTAGCTCTCTGGATTTTAAATCAAAGGAAAACAAAGCAAAGAACACTTTGAATTTGCTTATTTATAAGTAATTGCATTTATGTGTGATGCATGTTTCAGTCTTCTGGGAAGTATGGGTTCAATAATATAAGAAGATGAATTTTTTTTTGTAAGCAAATAACTTGTTTCTTAAAGTTTGCAAGCTGGGCACTGTAGCTCACACCTGTAATTCCAGTGATTCAGGGGGCCGAGGTGGGAGGATTGCTTGAGACTGGGAGTTTGAGAACAGCCTGAGCAGCGTAGTGAGACCTTGTCTCTTTAAAAAAGGAAGGAAGAAAGGAAGGACAGGAAGGAGTTTGCACTCACCTGGAAACATCTTTAGGAAAAAACGTTCTGTCTTAGTATGTTTAAATATATTTGGAACACAGCATTTTCTACTCTAGGAAAAACGGATGACATAATAAAATCATCAGACAAAATACAAAGCCCATTTTCCTGTCAAATGGTCTTGATAAGGTGTGTGTCAGAATAAGTTCTTAATGAGTAAGCTTCCTAATGCTAAATCAACATATTGTTTAGGGGAAAACTCATTTACCCACAAAACAATATCTGCCTTAAGGGAAAAAAAGCCTTCAGATAAATTAGAGATGATTATTATAACAGGATCCACGCTTTATTTCTTTGATTTAGGGGCAACCATAATTTATTTAGGTTTGCATTAATATATCTCTAGCTACTTGGGCAAGCTTTGAGGAGGGGTGAGAAAGTTTTTAGTCTCATGAGTCATTGCTCTGTGAAGATCAATCTCAAAATATGATGAAACTTTTTTTTAATGATATCTTCATGTCAGTCAGTGATGAAACTTTTTTCCTGGCAGTCTGACTAGCAAATAAAGCTAACACATATGAAAGAGCAGAATAATTCAATGTGAAACTATGTTCTGGGAGGGAGGGGGTCTTTAGTTATATGCTTAAGTAAATATTTGGACACCTGATGTTTTTTATTACCATTTTAGATGGTCAAACAGATATAGAGGATTAAAGAGGTATAAAGAATAAAGAGGCTGGGTGTGGTGGCTGGCACTTATAATCCCAGCACTTTGGGAGGCCAAGGCAGGAGGATTGCTTGAGCCTAGGAGTTTGATACTAGCCTGGACGACGTAGTGAGACCTCCACATCAACAAAAAGTCAAAAAATTAGCCAGGCATGGTGGTGTGCTTCTCTAGTCCCAGCTACTCAGGATGCTGAGGTGGGAGGATTGCTTGAGCCAGGGAGGTGGAAGCTGCAGTTAGCCATGATCACACCAATACGCTGCAGCCTGGAAGACAGAGTGAGACCCTGTCTCAAAAAAAAAAAAAAAGGTGAAAAAAAGAATATGATTGAAGAAAATGCGTAGTCATGTTTTATTTCTTAAAACCCTTTCTTTCCCAAGAGGTAACCTAGATCCTGCTTTAATTTTCAGCTTCTTAGAATGGCAATGCAACATTCAGCCAACAGTTGAATGAGGTTTTATGTGATGGAAGTGCAGAAAAGGGGCATACCTGGTATGTGTGCATAGAAGAGAGACTCTTGCAAGTAGAGTATCCATTCATTCTGCATTTCCTTGAATAAGTATTAAATTTCTGTGTTGTGAAAAACCACTATGCTAAATGCTATTTGAGATGGGTTATCAAGCATGGGTCCTGTCTTCATGGAGCCTTAGAGTCTGGCAAGGGATTAGAGACCTGTGTAGAGAGTGACTGTAATAAAGGAGGAAGTAATGACTAATCCAACCTGTGTGATGAGTTGGGAGTTCAGCAGATGGGGTTTTTTGTTTTTTGTTTTTTTTTTTTTTTTTAGATGGAGCTTCATTCTTGTTGCCTAGACTGGAGTGCAGTGGTACAATCTCGGCTCACTGCAACCTCCACCTCCCAGGTTCAAGTGACTCTTTTGCCTCAGCCTCCCGAGTAGCTGGGATTACAGTCACCTGCCACCACACCTGGCCAATTTTTGTATTTTTAGTAGAGACAGGGTTTTGCCATGTTGGCCAGACTGGTCTCGAACTCCTGACCTCAGGCGACCCACCCACCTCAGCCTCCCAAAGTGCCAGGATTATAGGTGTGAACCACTGTGCTTGGCCAACAGATGGAGATTCTGAGCATGGAAAGACTTAATTGGAGCTATGCCTTAAGATTTACCTGTTGTCTTAGTTCAGGCTGCTTAGTTTATGCTATGAATACCATAAACTGAGTGGTTTATAGACAACAGTAATTTATTTCTTAGACTTGTGCAGGATGGAAAGTCCAAGATCAAGGTACTCTGCAGATTTGGGGTCTGGCAAAGACCTACTTACTGTTTCATAGATATCTTTTTGCTGTAACCTCATGTAGTGGAAGGGACAAATGAGCTCCCTCATTTATAAGAACACAAATCCTATTCATGAGACACAGACACAGACTATAGTACATGGCAACAGAGTAGGATGGAGTGGGACTGGAAAGAGACTGAGGTTAAGAATGATTAAAAAGTTGTTTTAGTAGTTAAGTGAGAGAATAAAGTCTCAAATTAGATCAGGTTCAGTGAAGAAGAGGTGGTGAATGGAAGATTCATGAGGAATTGCAAGGACCTGGGAACTGGAAGAGACAGAGACAACAACTCCACGCCTTTGAGACCACTGAAGGACGAGGGGCTGTCTTGGTTTGAGTTCAGTTTCAGGCATGTAGACTTTGAAGTGTGGTGGAACATCTTGGCAAGTGTCCAGCCACCAGTTGGAAAATCATAACTGGGTCTCAAGAAAGCTCGGGATATAAACTGGTCAGCCATTTTCTTGGAGATAATGCTATGAGACTAGGCAAGTTACACTAGGGAAACAGGTCATTGACAAAAGAGGGCTGAGAAACTGGCATTTCATTTGTGAGCTGGGACTAAGGTTCAAGGAGCACCAGCAAGAGGCACAGGAAAAGACCACACAAGACCACAGTATTCTGGTAGTCATGGATGTTTCCCTCCGTGTGTCTCTTACAACAATTGCCACTTTCTCCCTTGCAGGGCACAGTGCTTGCAAGGCCATAGATCTATAGGAAAATCAAAAGAGAAGGTGTACTATGAAAAAGGAAAAAGAAAAATTAATGTGCTTAACCAGGGCTGTTTCAGGAGACTTGTGAAGGTCTGTGAGTTGAAGTTATAGTTATGTGATAAGGAAATGGAATTGGTGAGGATAGAGAGCCCTCTTTTACCCCCAAGAAATTAAACAGATAAAGATGGGAGATCAGTTACTAGGATGAGAGATGTATGCAGCTGTGGTTTTTATTTAACACAATTGTAGACTTAATTCAGAGGTTCTGATAGTGTAGGCTATGGACTTCTAGGTGTCCCCAAGACACTTTCAGGGGTTTGTGATGTCAAAACTCTTTTTATATAATACAAAACCCTTTTGTAATAATATTGAGAAGTTATTTACATTTCCCTTTGTTGACATTTGCACTGATGCTGCAAAGCAATTGTCAATAAAACTTCTGATACCTTAGTATATGTCAAGGCACTGGCTATACTAGTAGTCCTGGTGTTCTTCACTGCCACGTGCTGGCATCACAAATAATAATTCACTGAAGAATGTCCTTGACAAAGCACTAAAAGTAATGTTATTAAATCTTGACCCTTGGAGACTCATCTTTTTAATATTCTGTGTGATGAAGTGGGAAGTCTGCATAAAGCCCTTCTGCATGCTCTGAAGTCTGATGGTTGTCTCGAGGCAGAGCACTTGTATGATTGAATTGCAAGCTGAACTCACTACTTTTAAAATGGAATATTGCTTTTATTTGAAAGAATGACTGACAAACCATGGTTATTCTGAAGTAGGTATTTGGCACACCTTTTCTTCAAAAGGAATGAAATTAGCCTGGCACTTCAATTAGGAAACAAAAAAAGAGGCTGGGCGTGGTGGCTCACACCTGTACCACACTTTGGGAGGCTGAGGCGGGCAGATCGCATGAGGTCAGGAGTTCGAGACCAGCCTGGCCAACATGGTAAAACTCTGTCTCTACTAAAAATATAAAACTAACTGGGCATGGTGGCAGGCGCCTGTAATCCCAACTAAGGCAGGAGAATTGCTTGAACCCAGGAGTTGGAGGTTGCTGTGAGCCAAGACTGCGCCACTGCACTCCAGTCTGGGCCATGGAGCAAGACTCCGTCCCCGCTGCCCCCAAAACAAAAACCCTGGCAGGATTAGTTGCCAATGATAAAACTTGACATTTCAAATGAAAATTAGTTTTTTGGGGAAATTTTACATCTGTCACATTGAGCTTGATGGTTTCTTAAGACTTTTCAATTGAGATCTCTGGTAATGTGATGTTTTGATATTATGTGATAAAATTTGTCAACATTTGCAAAATCTGCAAAACCATGATTTTCCAAATGACCCAATATATAATGTTACACAGTCTTGCATGGGTAAAAGATCCATTTAAAGTATAAAACAGACCATTGGATCTTACTGTAACAGTACAAAAAAATTCATTGATGCAGATTGAGTCAACAGTGGAGCTTACTTTTAAGAAATTGCCGTTTGTCAGCCGGGCACGGTAGCTTATGCCTGTGATCCCAGCACTTGGGGAGGCTGAGGCAGGAGGATTGCTTGAGCTCCAGGAGTTCATAACCAGCCTGGGCAACATAGCAAGACCCTGTCTCAAAAAAAAGCGGGGGGGGGAATTGCTGATTGTCAAGTTTTGGCTAGGTGTCAGAGAAGAATATCCACAATTAACTAAGAAGACTCCTCTCTTTCCCAATTACATATCTGTCTGAGGCTGCAGTTCTTCACATGCTTGAACCAAAAGAACTGATCCCCACAGATTGAATGCAGAAGCAGTTATGCAAATCCAGCTGTCTTCTATTTAATTGGACATTAAAGTTTGTAAAATTGTAAAAACAATGCTATTCTTTTTAACTGATCTTTCAAATCAAAAGTAGAGCTTTTTACCTATTTACCCATAAGTTAAAAATTAGTTTTTTAATTAAAATATTGTTAACATGAAGTTTTATAATCTGAAAATGAACTGTTTAAAAATTATTAGTTTTAATATCTAGCATGAGAAATATCAATAGACATAACCCTCATAAGCCTACAGTCCTCAGTTTTTATGAGTGAATTCTGAGACCAAAAAGCTTAAGAACCTACTGGCTTTAAAGGAAGGAAAAGAGAGGGAGAAAATAA
This sequence comes from Piliocolobus tephrosceles, assembly GCF_002776525.5. Lineage (NCBI taxonomy): Eukaryota > Metazoa > Chordata > Mammalia > Primates > Cercopithecidae > Piliocolobus > Piliocolobus tephrosceles. The sequence goes on from NC_045444.1 coordinate 44,856,054, forward strand.
AAATAGAGATGAGAAAATTGATTCAAACTCTGATAGTCCTCTAGACTTAAGAGGATGAAGACTTTGAGTTGAGTGATGGATGACTGAAGAAGGAAAGGCTAATTCAGGAGGTATTTTGAATGGAGAAATAGTAAGTTTGCTGATAATTTCAATATGGGGTGGATGACATGAAAATTTTGAAGGTAACCTGCATGATAACTGTTTCAGTATTGCAGACCAGAAACAACAAATTATTGACAGAAACAGAGCAGGTCCATGAATGGATGTTCCTTTTTATTTTTATTTTTTTGAGACGGAGTCTTGTTCTGTCACTCAGACTGGAGTGCAGTGGCACAATCTTGGCTCACTGTGACTTCCGCTTCCTGGGTTCAGGTGATTCTCCTGCCTCAACCTCCCGAGTAGCTGGGATTACAGGCATATGCTACCACACCCAGTTAGGTTTTTTGTATTTTTAGTAGAGACAGGGTTTCACCATGTTGGCCAGGCTGGTCTTGAACTCCTGATCCACTCGAACACCTGATCGTTCAGGTGATCCATCTGCCTCGGCCTCCCAAAGTGCTGGGATTACAGGCGTGAGCCACCGCATCCAGCCAATGTTCCTTTTTAAATATGTTTTTTGGAAATCTAAGGAGGGAGGGAATGGTAATGGCTCAGAAGGAGCAGACAGAAAAACAGGGAAAATACTTGTAAGTAGGAGTCATGGAAGGCAAGAGGTTAAACGAGAAGCAGGTCATGGATAGATAGAGGCAGAGGATTAATGTCAAACCAAGGGCCTGTGTCATTGTGAGCAGACTTGATTCACAAGTGCTATCTTGGACACTTGGTATTAAGTCAGCTGTTCAAGGTCACATGGTGATAGGTCGCATGACAGTGAACTGATGAATGTCTTCAGTACTCAGTGTTCTCTAGAGTCTGAGGAGGATGAGAGTACAGGAGAGACTCTTCTCTATGGAATGTACTTGGTCATCGCTAGGGACCTGCACTTCCCCACTGGCTTTAAACAAGAGAGAGTGATTGGAATGGAAAATGAAAGCAGTAAGGTGCAGGCCAAATGGGGATGGTTTGGTTTGGTAAGCAGAAACAAGAGGGGGTTTGTTGTCATGGAATAGTGAGTTTACAAAAACCTATTTGAGGCAGAAAAATTATGAACAGAAAGTTATATAAGACATACAAGCACACTTGAACATAGATATGAACTTGTGAAACCAGAAAATAATCACAAGGAAGTGTGGGCTCTTGGTGTTAAAGCTGGTAGAGATAATGATCAATTCTATATCTTGTGGTTTATAAGCTGTTTCTCACACACAATGGTTTTGAGCCTCACAACCTGTAGGAAGTGGATATAGCCACTTCTCTCACTAAGAAAGTGCAGTTGAGAGAGGTTCAGTACCCAAAGGGGTCCAGACGGTGGTTAGCACTGAGAACACCCTGGCTTCCCAGACAGTAGCAGAAGATAAGAGGATGACTGTAGAGGGCACTGATGGTTTAAAGTTATGATGGCAGTATTCGGGGAGCTGATCAGTTTGTAGACTGCTCCTTAGCATTTGTGCCCCCAAATATAGTGACCAGGGGGTGAGTAGCTGAATAGAGGCAGCCAGAAGTGATTGAAGAACTTCCCTTTACCTTTCTCCATGCAGTCAGCCTTTCATGCTGTGTAATACTGAGGGTTCCATGAATGTGCTGCTGGGAGGAATATCCTTCTCCACTTGCCTAATGGATTCCTAGGGCATGCGAGGCCAATCATTCTCTCATCTCCAAATATAGCCGTCATACAGTCATCAGATATTTAAATCTGTGAAATGCAAAATGAAGTCTTCTCTCCAGCCCTCATCCCACTGGTATTGGGTAAGGTACACCCATTATTGATCAGTGATTTAATATTAACTGCATGAATGAAAATAGACTTGCTATTTAGAGTGGTCCATTTGAATTTGACTTGGAGGTGCTTTTGTAGTAACTAGCTTAAAACCATCTAGCTGTTCAGATCTCAGTATTTTGTGAACGGCTATGCAAGTAGACATGTATTTCCATTTCACAGGGTGTCCATGTGAGTTCCTAAGCAACTCATCTCTCCCGAGATGGCGCAGTGACACTTCTCCCAGGACGTCCTTCTGCCAGAGTGAGAAGTTCAGTGAGAGAGGGCTCTGTGCATTAGGGAAGGGAGAGATCCAGACAGCTTCATGTGGATTAAGGAATTCAGACTGAAGAGGACCTTTTAAGAGGACGATCACTGGGATGACATTTTAGAAGACAATAGTATGAAAAGGCAGGTGGGAAGCCTTTGGAAAAATACAATTTCAGTGCCTTAATGGATATAAACATGAGTAAATAACGTTTGTCCATTCATCCAACCCCGGGTAAGGGTTTAGAACTTGGGTAGCAGCAAAGTCCAGGTTGTACAGTTAAGAGAATAGTTAATCATGCATTTGGGTGTCCCCTTTCCTTTTCTTTTTTTTTTTTTTTTTTTTTTTTTTTTGAGACAGAGTCTTGCTCTGTTGCCAAGGCTGGAGTGCAGTGGCACAGTCTTGGCTCACTGCAACCTCCACCTCCCAGATTCAAGTGATTCTCCTGCCTCAGCCTCCCGAGTAGCTGGGATTACAGGCATCTGCCACTACGCCTGGCTAATTTTTTTATTTTTAGTAGAGACAGGGTTTCACCATGTTGGTCAGGCTGCTCTCGAACTTCTGACCTCAGGTGATCCACCCACCTCAGCCTCCCAAAGTGCTGGGATTACAGGTGTGAGCCACCATGCCCAGCCTGGGTGTCCCTTTTCAACTCAACCATTAAAGCTGGAATCGCCACTGTTCCCCAACTTATCTGAAGTGGGTTGGATGGTGAGTTGTTTCTGGGTTAAAAAAAATGAAACACTTGAGAACCTGGAGTATCTGTCTGCAGACACAGTGTGGGGGCAGTGGTGACTGTGCTGGGGTGTTGCGGTCCCCCTGCTGCACGTAGGACCTACACAGGATCAGAGTCCTCCTGCCAGTCCCAAGTGAGCTGCAGGCGTGGCCCTGTTTGTTGTCGAGGTGAATTCTGTGGAGCCAAGTTCCTGCAGCTGCTGTCTCTGCCTCCACAGCAGCTGCCAAACGGGAGTCGTTTCTGGCTCTCTCTCCACAGAGTGTTTCAGGTTGAACCAGAAACTAGACGTTCTGGGGCATAATCACAATCGGGAGCAGTGTGGAGATTGTTTCGAAAGGGAAGCGGGGTGTGGAGTGGAGAAACTGCGGAGATCTGCCCCCTCACCCACTTCTTCCCCTTTCCATCTGCGTCCTGTTCCCTCCCTCCAGCCCAGCTGCCACCTGAGATAAAGTAGCTGCCCTGCCTGGGCCCGGGGCAGAGACGGAGGGAGGGCGGTGCCATCCTGTTCTGAGGGCCCCACCTCTTGGGTGTGCCTCTGTGTGCTGATCTGGTTTGGTTGCCGCCCTCCTTCCCCAAATGCCCGGCTAGCTTGAGAATCAAAATGTGCTTTGAGGTAGGAAGGGACCTTCTGTAGAGCGGCTCTGGCATGTGGTCGACCCCCCCTGGGGTGGCTCCTTTTCCCTGTGTTGGCTTGGGGCCACTGCCACCTTCATGTTTAGCTCACATGGTCCAGAAGCATCAGGGCTCCTTTAACCCAGAAGAGTCCAGCCTTGGTTTCCTTACCCCTGCAGTTTTCCAGAGCAGCTGAAAAACATCCAAGCTGGCAAACCATTCTTCCTACTCCAAACATTAGGAGCTTTTACCAGTAAGCAAGGGGTGGGAAGCTGTTCCTTTCTTGAAGATGCTGCCAGCATAGTTTCCCTTGTAGCTGCCATCCTGGGTGCATGACTTGCAAAACTGATATGTGAGTAAGAATAAGACAGATGGCCTTTGCAAAAGCTCTGCTTACTTTGATTTTTGTGGTTCCTTACAAAAGGCGAAGTGAGCATTGAACTTTGTTGGTGCTGTTGTAACTCAACGGCAGCATCACTGTGTTGTTTCCTCATTTTGTTTTTCCTAAGACCTTTATCCATTATCTGCAGATTTTCACATCTAAGCAAAATAGGTTCATATGAGTCTAGTTACCTAGACAATTAATAAAAAAGAGCAAAATGTTGAGTGACTATGTCATAGGTCACTTATTGTTAAGTTACAACTTTGCTTTGTAAATTTTTGTAAATTTGCTTTGTAAATTTTTCATCTCCTTGCTTTGTAAATTTTTCATCCCCTGATAGATGCTGATTTTAGAAGGTGAGAGAAGTATTAGAAGGATGTGAATATCATTTTGTTTTTTGGCCATAATTAAGTGCCTTTGGGCTTTTTGGGTACAGGGTTAACCTACAGCTCAACATTTAAATCAAATCCAACTTAAGTACAAAAAACCAGATGACCAACCTCAGGGAGAACCCAAGAAAAGCTGGGCTTTTCCAGCATTGCTGTGCAGCATTCTGAGAATATAGCTTGATTTTTCTACATCTTTGCACAGACAACAGTGGTACTGGGTCCTGTCTCTTGGGACAAGTTTCACTGTGATTTTAAATTTTTGTTTCAACGTGGATTCTCCATGATTGACCGTCAAGTCAAAATTCTGGTTTTGACTTTCACTACTGTGGGATGTGCACATCAAGTTTTCCACCAAATTTTCCACGTCGTTCCCCGGCTTGTTTAATGAGAGCTTGGATTGCAGTTTTACCGCAACACCTAAATTGTCTGGGTCTCCACCAGCATGCCACTAGGGTTTTACTTCATTTCAGCCTCCTTTGGGCATTGGATACCCTGTACTCTGTAAGAGTAACATGAAAGATAGGTCCTTTTCTTACCCAAGCTGATGTCTGAAGTGCCTGTTTTCACATGACTTGGAATTAGGAATTGCCGTCGGATAACCCTGGGCTCTTCTGATTCACCCTTTGCACTTGGAGTTTTTGTTTTACTGTTTCCTTAACCTGTCACAGTCCCTTAATTAGAATGTATTGCTAGAGGACAGGCTGCGTTGTCCAACTTTGTGCACATTTTATAGAAACACACAAAATCACCAGACAAGCAGCTGTAGTGTGAACTCATCCAGATGCAATACTGAAATTCCCCAGAGGGGCATCTTCATTGTTTTCTTTCTTTGTTCCAGAAGCAAAGGCCGATAATGAACCGAGCTGTTCGCCGGCAGCTCAAGAACTGTTGACAAGGCTGGGATTTTTACTGGGAGAAGGGATCCCAAGTGCCACACACATAACCATTGAAGACAAAAATGAAACCATGGTAATACCCGAGGAAGACACTACATTGCATACCTCTTCAGAGGACGAATGAAGCAATAACCATCTTCTCCCTTTCCTTGAGCAGGGAAGCCATTGTTCAGTTAAACGAGTTCCGGGCTGTTGTGTATTGAAATTTATTTCAACAGTTTGGTTCTGGGTTTTTGCAGTGGGGACGTGGGGAAGAGCAGAAAGAGGCAGAACATAAGAAAATGTCCACATTAACCTTCTAGTCACCACCCAGAGAATAATGGCTACGTGAATTAAAGAGGCTAAAAGAATGCCTTCATAATGCTGCTAGTACTTTTACTTTTATAGCACCATTCTTCTCATCTGGTTGCTTTGGTATATGCTTTCCTGTGCTTTTTTAGCTGTTGAGATTTTGGAGGATCAGTGGGGTGAGGAAAAGATTTATAGGAGATGAGGCAGAGACAAAATAAGGTGAGATCAAATGGTTCATCTATCAGGAGAGCACTTCCCCTCCAAGGGAGCAGCAGCATGCACCCTGCCACTTCCCAGATGTGATGTGTGTGTCTGAATACCAATGCAGGATGGAGCTTCTACCCCTGGTGAAGGTCTCTGCACTGCAAGGGAGGGTGTCATGCATTGATTGAGATTGCAGTGGTCACCAGTCTCCTTCCCCTGATTGCAGAGCCCATAAATCTTGAGGAATTGAATCAGGTTGCAGTGTTCGTGAAACATTACAAAAACAGAGTTCCCAGGTTTTCCGTCCAGAAGTCAAATAACCCATTTGTCTTCTGCAGACTTTAAATGAAAGGAAGTCTGCCTGTTTGCCATTTCTGTTTTACAAATGTGCATTCTCACTAAATTATTGCTAAGACTGACCTTTTAATAAAAAAGAAAATCACAAAGGAGGGGAACAGAACAAAGATACTGCTCTCTTAAAATTTGGAAGACCACGTGTACATTTATATAGATAAAGCTCCATGAATCCATATCTATACACACATCTCTTTAGATTTTTTTTAAAAACTTCCGTTTTCCTGTTCTTAGTTTTATTGTTTTAGCGTCAAAAACAAAAGCATGTGTCGAAGCATCCTGTGTAAGCCGTGCTAACTCCTCCTTCCGTTCGTCTTGCAGTGCACAGCTCTGAGTCAAGGCATCAGTCCTTGCTCCACACTAACAAGCAGCACCGCATCTCCTAGCACCGATAGCCCCTGCTCAACCTTGAATAGCTGTGTCAGCAAGACGGCAGCCAACAAAAGTCCCTGTGAGACCATTAGCAGCCCTAGTTCCACCCTGGAAAGCAAGGACAGTGGAATTATAGGTAAGAAGCACACTGCTCGGTAATGTAATGGCTCAAAGCTCGTCAACCAGAGCATTCACCAGGCACTTCCTCAGAGGGTTTTAGCATGGTCTGTGAAGGTCAGTCTGCCAGTGCCTGCTCTGTTCTTTGCAGGCGGCAGTGACTCCATGTGTAGCTGAGAGAATTAAGCATTGGCTTTTATATTCCTTGATGTTTACTTTATAACACTCAGCTCATTTGTTAAAAAAAAAGAATTCCAGATCAGATCTGGTCTGTGAAATTACAAAAATCTTTGCTCTTCTATATTCAGTTCCATTTGTGGGCATCAGGTCCCACTGGGGCACACAACAGAGCAATGAAATTCCTGCATATTAAGACGTCGTCTTAGCCCAATCTCAAGGTCACTTATTTTCCTGATGATAGCTCAGGCTTGTGTTCTCTAGAGTTTCTTATCATGGGATCTCACTGCATTTTGAGGCCAGAATTTTCCAAGGATGACCTCCCTGAGCCCCCACACCCATGCAATAAGTGTGGTTGTCCTGAAGCCTAGGGGTCAGGAGACATGGGTTCCAGTCCTGACTCTTAGGCCAATTTGCCAGGTGACTTGACCAACATTGAATTTACCTTTTTTGCACACTTTCTTTCTCTAGAAAATTAAGAAATTTAAGGATTTTGATTAATCCAGTAGTTTTCAGTCCCAAGTTTATATTAGAATCATCCGTGGAATTTAAGAGTCTTTATTTTTACATGCCATCTCAGACAGACTGCATTTATGTTTCTGCAGCTGGACTCCAGTGTCTTTGTGACTCAGGTCTCCAGCTTGGTGCCTTTCAGATAAAGATGGGTGGGACCCCTGGAGGGGATTGTTCAGGCCTTCTTCTGTTCCAAGATTATACTGCAGTTTCACACGGAGCTCTTCTGAAAGATTTAACTCTCCTTTTTCTGAGTCCCCATTCCACATGTCTTTGAGGGATAGTTTGTTTTATTGTGAACTGAATGCTTCCACATTAATATGTAATCAAATGGAATGAACGACATTTGAGCTCCTTATTTTCTTTAGTCACCTGCGATTTATCTCAAGTGTAATTTGGAAAGACAGCAGGTTCATCCAGTTTGCACTTTGGGGATTGCCCCAGAAGGTCAGTGAGATTCCTGGGATTGGATTGTGGGCTCTTTGTTATAGACCTCACTATAGCTTCGTGAGGGGTCCCACAGCTTAAGGAAGGCAGCTTCTTGCCATAATTTTCAAATGAATCAGAATCTTTAGTGGATTTTTGTTTTATTTTGCCTTCATTCTTTATTAAGATGAAATTCACATACCATAGTATTCATTCATTTGAACCATTGGATGGTTTTTAGTATATTTAAAAAGTTGTGCAACTATCACCACTATCTGATTTTAGAACATTTTCATTATCCAAAAGAAACCCTGTGACCATTAGAAGGCACACTCTTTCCTACCCCAAGCTCCCTAGTCCTAGTCAACCAGTAATCTATTAATCTTTCTGTCTCTGTAGCTTATTCTGGACATTTCATATAAATCGTGGGCTGAGTTTTGTGTAGCAAATTTAAATTATTTTCACTCAGCTTGAAGGCCTTCCAGTGAGCTTATTCTGCTAATTCCCCATTCTCATCTTACTCTGCTTCCCCAGCTGCTGTTTAGTCTAGTTCAGCTAATTTTTCCCACCATTACTTCTGTTCTTATGCTCTATCTCTTCTGAGCTGTCCACCATAGATACATCTTTGGTATTTATTCTGAGATAACCAGATGACTTTCTTCACAGTATTCTCAGTTCTTCTGAAATTTCATCTCCTGCAGATAATTTATCTTCAAGGATGTGGCCAGTGCAGCATTATTTTGACAGGCTTTTTCTTTTGAATGTCCTGGCCATTGGCATTACATGCCTCTGATTATAACCAAATCTTTTTTTTTTTTTTTTTTTGCTTTGACTGTTACAAACTTTTCTTGAGACAGGATTTTGCTCTGTTGCCCAGGCTGGAGTGCAGTGGTGCAATTGTAGCTCACTACAGCCAAACTTCTGGGCTAATACAATCTTCCCACCTCAGGCTCCCGAGTAGTTGGGACTGTAGGCATGTGCCACCACACTGAGCTCATTAAAAAAATTTTTAACATATTTCACTATGTTTCCCAGGCTGGTCTCAAATTTGTGGCCTCAAGCATTCCTCCCACCTTGACTTCCCAAAGTACTGTGATTACAGGCATGAGCCACTGTGCCCGGCCCAAACTTTTAATAACTGAGAGCCACCCATTCGTTTCTCTTTCTCACTGAGATACAGTGCCACAATTTTTAAGGTATTCTAAGCAGAGGAAAGGAATGGTTCTGGTTTTTTTGTGTGTGTGTTGTCAGTGAAAGATTAAGCTGCAGGAGGTTCTTAATACTTAATCTTATACAGTCCCACCCAGTAGCTGACTGATTAGACCCCTTATATGTTCCCCATAGTGTCTCAGTATTCCCCTTCAGAGTATTTGTTCTTGTTCTGTTATTTAATTTTCTCTCCAGATATAAACAGGGGTCTCATTAATCCAGCTATCTACTAGGTTCCTAGCATGGTGTTGGAAATGATCAATTAAGGAAAGGGAAATGTTGCCACTGTCAAGTTGCATTGGGTGAGGGAACGTTCAGTTTAGAAAGAAGTTTTGCAGGATCCCCATCCCACGTGGGCTTTGTCAGACCTTTCAGTGTCTGTGTTGTAACCTCTGCCTTGATGACAGAGTAGTACATTTCATGACGTTGAAGCTGCGTTTTTTCTCTGCTCAAGCCAGCATGTTCCCTTAACTCGGCAGAGCATGAAAAGTGGCAACTGGAGGTAAAAGCAAAAGGAATTAGGAAGTGGCTGGTAAGTCCCTGTCATCCAGAAGACCCCCCGCTCTGGAGACCATGCCTCCCACTGTGTTTTCCTGCAGGTTGCAAAGGCAGGAAATAGAGGGATGAAAGGGAGGCAGTGCTGTTGACAACATTCGTCTGTTCTCTCTTCTTCCGTGACCTGCAGAATTAGAACCTGTTGCCAAAGGACACGCTGGAGGTGTGGTAGGGAGGAGAAGGAAAAAGACAGAAGAATTTCCTCTCCAGGCAGACTGTAGCCACAGGTCTTTGAAGAGGCAGGAGTGGTGGGGACAGAAAGGGGAAGAGCTTCCTCTTAAATCAATACAGGGTGTGCAGGTTCCACTGCCTCTTCACAGAGCAGATTATCTATGACTCAGTTGTGGTTCTGTGATTGCTGGACTAGGGGTGTGCCTTTTTCCATCTGAAGAACATGCCTGTTTTTATAAGGTGTAGCCTGGGAATGGCAGCTTTTGGGCATCGTAAGTGTTTCACAGAGTAAAGTATTCAAGAGCACCGTGACCCTAGTGAGCGGAGATGAAGATGAGATACCTTGGCTTCCTACTTTGGAAGACCTAACAGTGGCTTGTAAAACAGGCTGGTGAGGACCCATGCTCCCAATTACATAGGGCCTGGAGAAGGCAGGAAGAGGCTTTCCATTTAATTTTCCATTTTAAGTAGTTTAATATTTGTCAGCCAGTAGAGCTGGGGTTGGAATGGCAGAGGCTTTGGGGGTGGACTATACAAAATGCATACAGCTGCCGAGGCCTTGCAAGCTTTGGGCAGCAGGTGGGCTCAAAGCAGGATTCCACGTACAGTATTCGCATGGTTTATTCAGAGCAGTTCAGGGAAATTTCAGACAGTGCTAAACCATCCTTTAAAATTCCTGGATCTTTCTTTACTCTTTAAGCTGATTTGCATCATGTTGGTTATATTTAATCTCAATATTTTTGCCCAGCAGATGCAGGGACAGGAAGCGTGTGTTCCCACATGCCTGGGCACCCAGTTTAGAAAGAAATATAAAGTATGTGTTTTCATCAGGACTGCCATAGGGTGCCCTGCCTGTGTTCTGTTTCCACTGCTTAGGAGGAGAAAGGGCAGGCTAGTGACCAGTAGAAGAATTTATTGGGCCCCTTCCAGTCTTCCTCTGTGGAAGCCAGGGCTTCATAAACCCTTCCTGCCCCTGTTTCAACTGTGTTATCTTATCCCGAGGGGAGTTCCACTTTATCCTCTTTCAGGAGGTCTAAGTTCTTTCGACATAAATGTCTTTCAAAGTATAATAATTCTGTCATGTAGAAAGACTGTCGAAGCTGAATGGGATTATTGAATTCCCTATGATTGTCCTTTTTTTTTTTTAAGTGAACTTCCTTACTCTTTACTTGTTAAAATCATTGGCATTACCTAGAAGTTAGTGTCTGATTTTCAAATTTGCAATGTGAAAATTTTCTCAATGTGAAACCCAACTGTACCCAATCACCGTAAAATAGCTTTCAGTTACTTACTGTGAAAAGAAAAACTTTATGAAGTATGCTTTTAAAGATGTTTCCTCCTTGTTTGAGAAAACATTTTTTCTTAGTGACATTCCTTTAAATATGACTTGCTTCCTACTGTTACAGATGGAAACTGTAATCTGTATTAATCCCAGTTTAGAAAGAAATATAAGTATGTTTTCATTAGAATGTGTGAAAACCAATCTGATTTTCAAACAAAGCATCACTTAAAATAATGTGTTTTAAAGTGCTTTGAGATAAATTTAATTTTTATGTACATATCATAAAATTTTAACTGTGTGTATTAGTTTCAAGAAAATAGGCTATTTCTGCATTTAGGAATAAAGAGGATAGAGCCTGGATGAGAAGAAACAAACAAAAACCCAGCTTTCCTGTCAAAATAAAAAGAAATCCTTCCTATCCATTAATGGTAGATGTGCAGAGGGGAGGACTTATTCTGGCTGAGGGAGGGGCCGTTAAGTCAGTCAGTCTCTCCATTTGTCTTTTTAATCTGCCTTTACCTGTTGAGATGTGTAATCTCCAGAGTATTTTTGTAGTGTCCTGAATCTGCCTCCTTTGGAGAAGCGGTGCTAGAACAGTTCCATGAAGGGAGGGGACCCTGAGGGAACCGTGGCTGCCTCTCCCCAACTGGGTGTGTCTGCCACACAGAGCAGGTATATCATCTACCTGCCTGGCTCTCAGCACCTGAGCTGGCAGGCATGAGCCACCACATTCCACCTGGCTCAGTGGCTTTCTGGGTGATTAAGTGCTCAGAATTCAAGCTCTTCCTACTGCCTTTCCTTTGCTTTCTTCATGCTTACATTTGTTTTCTTCTTACTCAGTTTGAAGCGAGAGAGGCAGGTATGCATTTAGACAGGGAAATACCTTTGTAGAAACAGTTTTGCAGAAGTAGCTTGCAGTAAAATATTAGACACCTGGTTAGTATCCTGCTGGTGCTTGCTCGAGTTTGATAATATTTATTTTTCTGCCTAGTTGCTTAAGATGTTAAAAAAAAATTATCACAGGTTGACTTTTATCTTCCTTTGACTCTCTCCTACCTCCTGCAAGGCTTATAAAATGAAAGTGATTCCAGAGGTAGCTTTAGACCTTTTATTTCCTGGACTTTGTGTCCCAAGGGAGATAATCAGATGCAGAGGCACACAAAGATGAATTAATTGTACTTTATTTTCCTTGTTGACTTGTTGTAAATCCTGCCCTTTTGATTTTATGCTAATACTGCTTTGTTGCCACCTGTATTGCCCTGCTCACTACTAAATTGAAATGCTTTGAAATTGATTTGGTAATAACTATTTAGACTGTTTCAAGTCTGGGTTAATATTCATTTTGCTACATTGCCTGCAATTTTTAAAATCATCCTTAATTATAGAAGCCTTTTTTTAAAATCTCTTGGGTGAAGAGAAGAATTTTTCTTTATGTATATAATTTGGTAATATGCTTAATGTGGGAAAGAAATTCTTGGCAATGATTTGAGTCAGCAAAGAGCCTGCTGTACTTTTATTCAGACTGTGGTTGGATTCTTCAGACTGTTCTGTTGGTGTAGCAAGCATTTATTGGCACCTACTGTGTACTAGGAGCAAGCATGTTCACTACTGGCACAATAAAGATAAGGCACAGCATCTATTGTCAAAACTTGTCCACTTGTGGGACTACAAAATGGTCTTCTGTTCTGTGGAGAGTCTGAGCAAGTTGTCAATAACTGAGAAGAGTTTAAGACATGACAGTGATTGATACCTCTGATTGACGATGTATGCTGTGGGTGCATAATGATACCACTAATCGAACTCTTTTCCAAAGTCTGGGAAAGGGTCACCAGACTGTGTGAGAAGCTCCAGTGTCTGTGCATTCAGTGCACAGGTTATGTGAAGCTTTACCAAAACACTGTGCTTTTTCTGGAAAATGTCATATTATTTAAATCCTTAGGCTTGTCTCTGGAGACTGTTTTTCATTGTGTCAGACTCAGTTGGGCAGTGTGGTGGGTTGCATCCTCCCCCTCCAGCACCGCCTGCTCCCAGCTATTCCTTAAGGTGTTTCTGCAATTGAAGGGCCTGATGAATGTGGCTGGGAACGCGCGGCTCGGGTCCCTGGCCTTGCTGCATGTCATAGCAGAGCATGCCTTGCGCAACACAGGTGAGCACCAAGCTAGAAATTTGGTACAGAGATCTGGCTGTCACAAGCCAGCATACACAGCTCCCAGCGCAAGGCCAGAGAGGGAGCAAGGTCCTGTGGCGCATTGGATGGGGCTGGGCAGTTGCAGAAGAGAAGCCAGAAGTCTCCTGGAGCTGAAGGTTACCATGCAGGGGTGGGGCAGGGGTCCCACCTGGGACATTCTGTTGGCATTCCAGGCAAGGTGGCTTAAGCGTCTTCACTAGACCCCTCAGGTTAAAAGCTGTGGCCGCAGGTAAACCAGGGGCTTTGTTCTTTGTGGTTGGTTAGTTTGCAGGTGGCTGGGTCTAGGTGGGGTGGAAAGAAAAGTACAGTCTGGCGTTTCTGGCCAGAAAGGTTTAAGGCAGGCCGGTTTCATCGTGCAGGCTTTCCCTTAGACACTGGGGAAAATCCAAAATGTGGCCTGGCGGCCCGAATGCCTGCTGGGTATGAGGTATGGGTGCACAAGAGAGGGACGCCCCCTGTCAGCAAAGAGGCCTACAGACTTCTGCGCTCGCTTCCTTGACTTGTCTCTGATCTTTTCCTGATCTGACTTCCTCTGCAGTGGTGAAACCTAATTTGGAAAGTTGTTAGTCACGGGAGGCAGTCTCACTACAGTACTGGGCTTTTCCTTTTCTATTTACTTCTTCCTTTCACCCACTTTTAGGAGCAACCATTATGTTCCTTTCTTGTTTGATTGTTAATTCATTGGTCCAGTGTTTTAACTTTAAATTCTTCCTGTCAACCACTAAGCTAAATATAGAGGTTAAAAAATGTTTGCTTTTTAAGTGCTACTTTATTTTTCTTCAGTTGTGAGGGGAGGAAAACATTCCTGAGCGTTCATGATGCCTAAGGCACTTGACATATGCCCTCATGTCTAATTTTCTCTGCCACCCAGGGAAGGACAAATCACTCTGTTTACAGAGTCCTCCTCTTGAAAATGGGGAATGCAAGACAGTCGATAATGTTCTGGGAGAAAATTTCCATTTGTGATTTTTTTATCCTCTCAAAATGTGTATTTTCTATTATAATAAAGTAGTGTATGTACATAATTTATAGTACATGTATTTGGGATGCATGCCAAGTCTTAATAGTATGGCATAATCAGAGCAGTGTAGAGAGGCCGGGCATGGTGGGTCACGCCTGTCATCCCATCACCATGTGAGGCTGAGGTGGGAGGATCGCTTGAGCCCAGGAGTTCAAAACCAGCCTGGACGACATAGGGAGATTTTGTTTCTACAAAAAAGTTTTAAAATGAGCCAGGGGTGCTGGTGGTGCATGCCTATGGTCCCAGCTATTCAGGAGGCTAAGGTGGGAAGATCGTTTGAGCCCTTGAGGTCGAGGCTGCAGTGAGCCGTCACTGCACCGCTGCACTGCAGCCTGGGCAACAGAGCGAGACACTGTCTTGAAACAAAAAAAACATGTAGAGCACTATTCTGGGATACAGTGGGACTTAGGGCATTCCGGGGCTTTCCTGTCCATAGGGCTGTTAACGAGAGTCAGTGAGTTGAAGTGCAAAAAGAACTTAGAGTGAAGCCTGGCATATAGTAAGCAGTATTCCAATATTCATCTTAGCCACTGTTGTGATTTCCTAAGGATCATTAGTTAATTCCTCACCAGTGAATTTGAAATGCTCAAAACAGACATGTAATAAACCAGGATTTTTCCTTTTTCTGCGAAGGTATGAGTTGGGGAAAGTATGAACTAGGAACGGCAAGAGAAAAGATGCATTGAGGAGTCATGTTCATAAGACTGGATGCTTCTTATAAGTGGGCAGAGAGCTTTATGCCTAAGTTTCCTGGTAGCCAGTGGAAAGAGAGAAAACACATATGGAAGGTGATATTTATAAGGACAAAAATGTCCAGTGCCCAAAATGGTACTGGGTCTGGAGACGCATACCTTCTCATGGACCCCCTAGAGGGGAGAAGCCAAGGTTGCAACAAGCCCCTTGCTCTTTTCACCTCTTGTCTTCTCTGTAGCTCAAAGGTCCATCTGATGAATTGTTTGTGGGCGTATGTTTGATATCGCTGGCCCTTAGTTCCTAAACAATTCTGGGCTAATGCTGTAGTCAGGCTATAGTTAGCTTTCTTCTTGATGTTCTTTTAAGCCTATAACTTGATTTGGATCCCACCAAACTACCCATAGGGTCCTGGACCTACACTGATTTTATTTTTCTTTTGCTGATTCTAAGTGTCCATTCAACATAGAACCTTCAGAAGGCAAGGGGTAAGGAAAAGTGGATCCCAGCACTTTGGGAGGCCCAGGTGGGTGGATCGCTTCGAGATCAGTGTGGGCAACATGGCGACACCCTGTCTCTACAAAAAATATTTAAAAATTAGCGAAGTGTGGTGCCTGTAATCCCAGCTAGTTGGGGGCTGAGGTGGGAGGATCGCTTAAGCCTGGAAGGCTGGGGCTGCAGTAAGCCGAGATTGCACCACTCTACTCCATCCAGCCTGGGCAACAGAGTGAGACCTTGTCTCAAAAAAAAAAAAAAAACAAAAACGTTAAGAAGGTGAAGAAAGAGTGCAGTCGTGTTTCAGAGCCTTATAGAGCAAAGCATTTGATGACTGAGTGGATGACTTTTTAACAAGGCAGACTTCATGAACTTTTAGCTACAGATAATTAACTCCTTTTATGTGTTGAGCACCGTGCAAGCAAATAGTGTTTTAAAAATACGCTGTGTGTATCAGAAGAATTAGTATTGGCTATACCACTAATTGTACATACACGTACATGTGTGTGTGTGTGTGTGTGTGTGAGAGAGAGAGAGAATCGAGAGAGATCAGGTTCTCTGGAGCCTTTCATCTCTGTAAGGTGGGGTTGATGGTTCTCTGCCTATCTGTCTCCTCTCATGGGTTGTGATCAGGTATATGCCCTGTTATATTAAGAAAGTGAGCCAGGTGCAATAATGTGTACCTGTAGTCCCAGCTACTTGGGAGGCTGATGCAGGAGGACTGATTGAGGCCAGGAGTTCGAGACCAGCTGGGGCAGCATAGTGAAACCCCATATTATGCAAAAAAAAAAAAAAAAGTGTTTTGGAAGTATTCTACCCCTGTACGCTAGTACAAAGGAAGATAAGACACTGTCCTTGGGACCAAATGGAATTTAACACTAAATTGTGAGGCACAGCTTTATGAAATTTAAGGCCTGATAAGTCGCTCAGTTTCAGAATGCTCTGTGTCACAAGGGTGGCTGAGACTCAGTTTGGGTGATGATAGCAAGCTGTAATTGACAGAAGCTGCCATCTATACTAGTCCAAAAAAACAAAATGCTAGAATTTTTAAATTATTAAGCAGCTGTAAAGATTAGTCAGTCTCTGGGAAATGTCAAATAGCACTTTTCAGAGATATTTTTTAAAAAGTCATCACAGTTAAGATGCTGCCCTTGTTGTGTGTATATACCCACAAGCATTCTTGAGAGTGACTGACTGGGTTAACCTGATGAGTTTGAATTTCTGTAAGCTTGGAAGAAAGAAAGATGTTTTTGAGCAGCCTGTCGTTTATTGGAAGAACCAGCTTTCTCTTTCTTGGGGACTTCGGGGCTGCCATGTTTGGTGTTGCTCTTAGGTTGTGCAGGGAAGCCAGACCGATTTGGCCTTTATCTGCTCAGCTGGATCTGCTTCAGGGCTCAGATGGAGCTGAGCCAAGATGAGAGTGTCTGGGCTTCCAGCTATGTAGGCTACATCTGGTATTGAATCCCAGGAAGGAGTGTTTGTGAAGTGGCTTCAGATTTACCAGCCTCCCTGCCTCTGAGAACCCTGGGACATGTAGACTGTGGAATGCATCTCTCACAGGAACTTTGTGAGGGCAGCAGAAGGGCTGCCTCTTCTTCCTCACTAGTCTCCTTCTTATAAACACTGACCTTACAATATGTTCATTTCTAAATGGTTACCCCATCTGGGACTTCTATTCCCAGTGACTGCTCCTGCAGCTGGGCCCTTCCTCCCCCACCCCTTTTCCCTCCTCTCCCTGCCAGGACCTGAGTGTTGCCCCGCCCGCCCCCACCCCCCACCATGAGATGCTGGGCACAGTGTAGGGCACATGCCTGCCAGCGAGAGCCACACCTTCCACCTGTCCTTCCCTCAGGAGCTCTGACCTGGCCTTCCCAGCCGTCCTCAGCTGCTGAGGTCCTGATTGCAATGCTGTCACTTGTAACAGGAAGTGAGCAAAGTCCTTGTTCCCCCTGTTTGAGGTCCTAGTTAGGACTCAAATCTTTGGGGTTTGATTCGAAAGTGCTTGGCACTTAGGGAGAGCACTTTGACTTTCGTTTTAATTTTTCAACTTACAAATATGTGCTCTCCAATGTAACAGCCACAGAAATAAAAAAAACAAACAAATCCCCATCTCCCTTGCCTGGAACTCTTCCTGTCACTTGGATGTTGGAGTAGCCTGGGAACTTAACTTATTACAATATGTCTGAGAAAAGTATTTTGAGTTGCAAACACTGGATTTAAACGTGAAGGTTTGTAACACCACAATCTGTGTTATGGGACTGCCTGCATTTTTATACTTCCAGCTTATTAACAAGATTACCATTAATAGTTACCATTAATAAGCAACAAACTTATCAATAAATTAGACCATTCCTGAAAAACATTAGCACACTTCTAGCATATAGCAAACCTTCAGTAAATGCTAGCTTTTGCTGTCAGCAACACTATTGACATTTTTGTGATGGAAAGAGTCATACTTGCTGTGCCTATGTTCATATAAATGGTCCATTTAAAAACACAAGGAAGGCTGTGATTGATTCCAAAGACATGGAAATAGGGTCTAATACTGCTGATGGAACACTGGCAAATGCTGGGAGTCATAACAATGGGCACCCAAAATCAGATCCTGAACTTCTAAGTGTAGTGTCTCTGACCACAAATGGAATTGAAGTTTATTCATTTGCCCATTCATTCAATTAGCAAGCATTTATTGAGCACTTACTATGTGCTGTGCTGTGCTGTTCAGAAAAGGAAAAGATCGCCATGGATACTCTAGGGAAGGCTTCAGCATTTATGTGGGAATTTTTAAAATAGGCAACCAGAGAGGGTGATAAGTCCAGGCTGCAGCAGCAGGAGGAGTAAAGACAGTCAGAATTATGACAGGATGTCCTGTGGCCACTGCAAGGAAATAGTTTTATCTTTACTTCTAAACCCCTTCAGATCCTTTGATCCTAAATAACTGACCCTGACCTAATTCACCACCTTCTGATTCAGTGTGTATCATCTTGGTATGTGGCTAAAGGGGCCTGATCCAGGAGGTGGGTTCTGAATGTACTTTGGCCCTGCGCACTCCCACTTAACAGGCTTGGGGTTGAGGGCCTAGGGGACTGGAATCTAGATAGGGAAAGAGGCATCGGTGGATATGGCCCCTGTTCTCAAGGACGCAGCCAGCATTAGTTCTAACAGTTGGGGGGTGTGAGTGGCCCAGGTGATGACCTGTGGTTTCGAGGGGATCCTGTATGGCTCAGCATCTTTAAATTAAAAGTGACTCTTTGTAGAAACCAAGTAGGGTGATTATTGCTTCGCTCTTTGACCATGTTCTTTCTGCTTTTTTGCCAAGATGTTTACAAAAGATTTTTTTGTACCTTTTTTCTGTGCTGGTTTTCTTTCTTGGAGATTAAATGTGAATTCTGCAGTCATAGTATACCTTCTCATGCTAGTGCTTCACCTGCGCTGGGTACGGGAAGGTTTTCCATTTCGTGCTGTTGAAGAAATAATAAGTCAGTCTCTCTGGATCATCTTGAAAAGATGTTATAAGCTTTAAGGGTCAAATTATCTGTTTGACTTTATAATTGTATTTTTGTTTCTAAAGATTTTCTCCTGCACCATTTCTGCATTAAACATTCTGTTGTTCATTCCCACTCCCCTACCCCCAACAAATGTTATTAATTTGGAAAGTATATTTAAAGGTTCAAAGGGATTTAATGAGACATGAATTCTTTTGTGTGTAATCTTTGCTAAAAAGAGAGGATATATTATCTCCAAGTTACATAAATTTACTCTTAACTCTGATACTTTTTAGACAATTTTTTTCATTATCTTCCTGTCAGAGTTTCTCCCTCGCCCCTCTTCTCTGTAGAGTGATTTAGCAGCTTATTTCCCCTGGTGAGCCACATTCTTCTAATTTACCAAAATACATTGTATGGAACATACTTTGATAAAAATCTGCGTGGACCGGAAAACTTTCCATTGATCCTGGGGAGGGCAGTGTGCATGTTTTAACTCTTCAGCCCCAGCTGTGCCTGGCCTCCTTCAAAGTATTTTGGTCTTTCATTTCAGCCACAATTACAAGTTCATCCGAAAATGATGACCGGAGTGGCTCCAGTTTGGAATGGAATAAAGACGGAAGCCTAAGATTAGGGGTTCAGAAGGGAGTGCTTCATGACCGCAGGGCAGATAACTGCTCCCCAGTGGCAGAAGAGGAGACCACCGGGTCAGCAGAGAGCACGCTGCCCAAAGCAGAATCCTCAGCTGGAGATGGTCCGGTCCCTTACTCTCAGGGCTCCAGCTCACTAATAATGCCACGGCCCAACTCAGTTGCAGGTAAGGCCACACCTTTCCCTGGAAGGATTATCTCAGGGAGAACGAGGTGCCCTGTGTTCACTGTCTTCACATGGGAAGACATTCCAGACACAAGCCAGCTTCATGGCCCCGGGTCAGGCACTTACCTTTTCTAAGCCTCAGTTTACTAATCTGTAAACACAATAAGGCTGTACTTAATGGTTTTTAGGTGATCCTTCTACTCTGGAATTCTTTAAATCGATTATTTGGACTATCGAACTCTTTGTATACAAGAGAACAAAGTATGAAAACTCTCCTCTCCATTTTTGTTATTTTAAGCCTTAGAAAATTCATGACTGTTTATTACCTCCTGGTAAATGGGAATTGTTGAGTGAGTTTGTTAGGATCAGCTCAAGGAACTTCTTACCAAACTTACAAACTTATTTTTGTGTAATTGAGTCCGATCGTACAGGCAGGAGGGCCGAATTTCTGTACAATTCAGTTAAAATGGAGCTCACAGCTTAAAATGTAAGCTGTGGAAGTAAGAGCTCTCAATCAAGGAAATGAAAATATTCAAGACAGGCATGCTTTACCAAGATGCAGCAGCTGGAACAAAGAAGAGCACAAAGGCTGGCAACTGTCAGTAGTCAGACTGGTTGCCAGGTGTGTGTCAAGCAAGGAGAATACAGTCAGTCCCCTGTATCTATAGTTTCACATCTATGGATTCATCCAGCCATGTAGCAGAAATAACCAAGGAAAAAAATCGATAAAAAATAATTTAAAAATACAGTCTCACAATTATTTACGTTGTATTAGGTATTGTAAGTAATCTAGAGATGATTTAAAATATATAGGAGAATGTTTGTAGGTTATGTGCAAATATTACACCATTTTATATAAGGAACTTGAGCATCCAAGGATTTTGGTATCCTCAGGGGGCCTTGGAACTGATCTCCAGTGCATAGTGAAGGATGACTATAGCTCCAGATGGGTGGGGAAAGGAGCTCTCTGCATCTGAGCTGTGGTGCCTGGTTTTAAGGTTTCTAGTTTCTAAACTCCATGCCCCTGTGCTGAATTTAGAAGAGAAACTTGCTAGTCTGTCTTTGTTATCAGTGTAGCGCTTAACATTTCTCTTCTACTAATGCAGGGACCCAGATTCTCTGCTCCTACACCAGATAATTTCTCTGTGATTTATACTATGTTTTCAGGATGCGGTGGGTCACTCTGGTGGGTGGTTGTTGGGTGTTTTTTACAATGGGACTCTGAAGTAGCTAATAAATAAGCGGCCCTGATGGAAAAGTTCTGAGGCACAACTCTAATTCACTTTCAAAGGAAGTGAAATGGCCTTGTTCCAGAAGAGGGATTTGGCATGTCTGCCAGAGAGAAATACTAGAGAACATTAAACAAGTTGACTGATAGTCCTTCCACAAACTTTCCTGTCCTTCCACCACTGTCCCACCACTTTGACAGAGCATGTGGCACCCAAGGCGCTTTTATACCGTATTTACCTAGTTATGATGAATGGGTCATTTTTATTATCCCAGAACTTGATCACTTTATTGACTTCAACAAAAATAGTGAACTTGTGCTCAATTTTGTCAAGCTATTTTAAAATTAGGAAGCATTACTGCCTTAATTTTAACAGTGTTAAAAGCATCCCATTGGGGTTGTTTTCTGCTCGGTGTTCTTTATGGGTCTCCTGCCATGTGAAGTGACAGTGGGTGTCAGCTGAGCTTTTCCAGTAGGCTGCCGTGATTATAGAGCAGAGCTTTCTGATTTCTGCTGTGCGCATTCATTAGCTTCTGCGTGTGCCCTTGAGCTAGACCTCCTGTGGAATGGTAGGGTTTTACCTCTAGATTTGAGCAAAGTCTACCTGGCCTAATGGGTTTGCTTATTTCTTCTGTGCTGCATATTTTTTAAACTAAATGCATATTTTGAAAAGACATGAGCAAAGGCCTATTTCATGGTATCTGTTAACAAGCTAGGGGTCTGGTATATTCTTCATTGCCTCCCTTCCTGCCCCTGAAGTTGAACCTCAGTTAAGAGGAAATGGCAGGATTTTTCAAGTACCATTGAAGAGTAAGATTCAGGTTATATAGACTCTGTGCAGCTCTGTTTAGTGATTAGAAGGCAGGCTGCTACAAACAGGGCAGCAGAGAACTCTCAGTGTTAGAAGAATCAGAAGAATATGTGAAGGACCATATAGAGTAATCTCTTAGAAGTATTTGCATGTTATGATCCAAGTAAACAAATTGCCTTTTGATGGGAAAGGTGTTTTGGCACATGAGGATTGGCAGGTAAAGGAAGGATGATGCCAGGCCTCTGTTCACAGCCTCCCCATGGGGCTGGCCCGTAGGGGGTTGGGTGCAGAACTTCTTCCTAAAGTCCTTTACTGAGCTTGCTACCAAGAACTGGAATTGTCTGTTAACAATGTAGTACCGTGGCAGGTTTTTTTGTTTTGATTTTTTGTCAAAGATTATAAAAATAAGTTGGCTAGGTTTAAAGATTATTTCACTATACAGATTTTCTTTGTAAAGATATTTGTTAGAGTGGGATTGGTTTGGACAACTATATGTCACATCAAAATGCATGACATGGACACCTCTTTGCTTTATTAAAAACAGACCTAAAAGCCTTTAAAAGTATGTTTTAAATCATATAGAAGTTAGGTAATGGGTTCTATTTTCTTCCTTTCAAAGTACTTTCTGAGTGGATTATAGAACACTGTGTTTAATTTTCCAGGAAACAAGCATGATCACTATCGAGTTTTCCTAAAACTGGTTATTTCCCTGAACTTATTGGCATGGACTTTCCATAGGTTAGTCCACAACTTTAGCAAATGTTCCTCTTTGTTCAGCTTAGAGATGTCTCCCTCTGCCTTGCCCCACCAAACCCACCCTCACCAAAAAACAAACTTTCCTCCGCATCTTGAAATGTGCTTCTCATCCAGATGTTAGATATAGTGTGTGTGTGCACAATAAGTGTATAATTAATTTCACTGTAGAGATTCTAGCAGTGGGTTTATTGTTGCATGAAATTATTGCTTTACCTTTGGGTTTTTTGGGCCCTGAGTAGTGTTCAGGATTTTGAAAGCGTTTATGGGTAAATACTGAATGTGAGTCTGACTTTTGCACAGGTAACATCTGAGAATCTTAGGCATGCCTGAGAGGGCAGAGTGGCCCAAGTTTCCTGCTCAGAGGGTCGGGAGCACGTGGGCACATAGCTTAGCCACTGATATCTGCCTGCCCTATTCACTGGCACCTCTGTTGGTGGCTTCGAAAATGCCTCAGAAAGCTGAGACAGCTGGCAGGTGGTGGCTTATGGCCCTGCTACAACTTTCAGCTCAGCTTAATCATGTTTGAAAGTGAGAATTAGCCAAGAGTTGTGGAAGTGATGAGGCTGCTCTGTTGCAGATTTTGGTGCTGAAGCTCTAGTGACTGGGAATCTGAAAACAGGCCTGTGAAATCTTACCATCTCCTGCATCTGTTTAGATACAATCTAGGGCATTTTTGCAATCCTTTGTTTGGAATGTCTTTTGTGGTCACATATTTCTAATCCTTTCAGCTGTTATAAATTTATAAACTGTTATGTTCTAAGGAGTCAAGGGAAGAAGGGAAATAGGCAACACGTTTGAGGCTCTAAAGCATCTTTGTATTCTCTAGGGCTGCAGCATTATGTCAGATGTTCATGACTGTTCTGGCTCTGAAATGAGTTATGGATTATGAATATGGCTGCCTGCCCCTTCTACCTGTGCCTTGGTGGGTGCATTCACCATGAGGCATGTGAGGAGAAGGGTCCCAGGGCTCAGGCAGGAGCCTAGAAATGTTCCAAGCTGTGTTACTACAGGGAGGTAAGAAGGTTGGGGGAAGACAGTGTAGTCCTGTTGGCCCTCTGGGAGGTTTTATACACCCTGCTTACAAAGGACCTAGAGAGAAGCTAGAGGCTGCCCTTGGATTACCGTATATTTGATCCATTTAAAAGCCCTGACAAGGAATTAGCCGAGGCTTTCTAATGGGAAAGATTTGTGTGGTAACTGGCAGTGTGCATAGAGTATTCACTTAAATGTGTATACACTGTGGATATGCACCAGAAGGATACAGAGGCATAGGTGCGTGCTGTCGTGAAGTCAAGGTTTCAGGCGTTTCTTGCTGGCTGGGAGGATGAGTAGGCAGGGCATGTGTTGGATTGCCCTTTGGAGGATGCAGTGAGAGGGGATATGCCAACACAGTCAGGCCTGGAGCCACCCAGGTGGCAGTTGAATGAAGGAGCGAGAGAGGATGATATGGACAGTGAGGAAGAGAAGGACTGAGATCTTAGTGGGGGGAAATAGGAAGGGTGCAGGTAGGATCGATGGCACTGGTCGGCAGCCGGATGCTGGGTCAGAGCCTGTTGGGCAACCAGAGGGTTTTCCGAAGACAAGTGGCCCAACTTGACTTCTGTCCCCTGCCCCTTGGTCCCACTGAAGATGTCCCCAGTCCTAAGAAGCCTCTAGGCTCTCATTTGCCCTCAAGTCACTGTATATTGTCTTGTCCTGGAAGACAATGATCTGACTAAGATCAATAGTACTTCATGTTGGGCTTAACCCATAAACCAAATTAGGTTAATTTTAGATTTTCCTCAATGTAATAACAGGAGGGGTTTTTAAAAGGCAAAAATGTGTACTATATACTTGCTTCTAAGATTTCTTGAGAATTAGCAAAATTATTTTGTGCTAGTTATTTTTGTAATCTAACTTGCATGAATGTTTGAATAGATCTTTTTTTTTTTTTGAGACAGAGTTTTGCTCTATCACCCACACTGGAGTGTAGTGGCACGATCCTGGCTCACTGCAACCACTGCCTCCCGGGTGTAAGCGATTCTCCTGCCTTAGCCTCCCAAGTAGCTGGGATTACAGAGACCCGCCTCCATGCCCAGCTAATTTTTTTTGTGTTTTAATAGAAATGGGGTTTCACCATGTTGGCCAGGCTGGTCTAGAACTCCTGACCTCAAACAATCAACCTGCCCCAGCCTCCCAAAGTCTTGTGATTACAGGCGTGAGCCACGGCACCTGGCTCTTTAACGCTTTATAACAAATACTTACGTGATATGAATCTTACTGATTTGGTGAGAGGTAAACATAACTTATTTTTAGAATTAAAAAAATACACCTATAAAATGCGGTATGATATATAATGTTTATATAAGTCTACACATATTCGAAGCTTAAGAATATGATTATGCTATTACTACTGAGCCAACTTTTAGTGTTCTGGGTGCTGTGGAATTGTACACATAGAATCTGCCCATTTAATTAATAAGTTTGGCATTCCAAACAGTGGAAAGCTCCCCAGAGCTGCACAGACGAATCTAGCAGCATGCCACCTGCTTGTGGTGTAAGTACTGAAGCTTTCCTGTGTGCCACATGATTGTCAGATTTCTTCATCAAACAATTTTTGGTGAATTCTGTCTCTTTCCAAGAATAATGGAGAATTCTGGCAACTCCATCAACATAACTTTAAGAAAAAGAAGCACTTGGTTTTTACCACTTTTCAGTTGATACTGCCAGAAAAATAAACTGGGGCAAACAATACCAAAATGACATTTAAGTAAATTTTGTTGAAAACCTGAACTGAATTGCTTAGTGATTTCTAAGTTATAGTCACTTAGGTATGAAATTTAAAGTCACCTTTGAAGATACTAAACTTCAGTTTAATATTACAGCAACAAGCTCAACCAAATTGGAAGATCTGAGTTATTTAGACGGGCAGAGAAATGCTCCTCTACGGACGTCAATTAGATTACCGTGGCACAATACGGCTGGAGGTAGGGCACAGGAAGTTAAAGGTATTTATCCTCACATCCACTGCAATAATGATTATGATGAACTCAATCAGTAACTTTGAAAGTCTGAGATAACCAGCATTGAAGCCAACTTTGTTTATAACATGATGGAAAGTGTGTGTGTTTGTGCTAAAAGCACATCTGTGAGGTGGGCTAAGAGGTCATCCTCAACGGTTTGGGGCTTCTTCCTTAAAATATGTGATTAACTTGCTTCTGGAATTGAAAAAATAATTCTGCAGTAAGTTATTTTGAAGTGAGGGGTAGTTTAACACTCATTAGGTGTTTATTATTTACAAAGTATAAGCTTTGTTTCAATTCTTGGACTAGGCTGGGCCCGGTGGCTCATGCCTGTAATCCCAGCACTTTGAGAGGCCAAGGCCGGTGGATCACCTGAGGTCTGGAGTTCAAGACCAGCCTGGCCAACATGTTGAAACCTCGTCTCTATTAAAAATATAAAAATTAGCTGGGCATGGTGGCAGGTGCCTGTAATCACAGCTACTTGGGAGGCTGAGGTAGAAGAATCACTTGAACCCAAGAGGCAGAGGTTGCAGTGAGCTGAGATCATGCCATTGCACTCCAGCCTGGGCAACAAGAGTGAAACTGTCTCAAAAAAAAAAAAAAAGAAAAGAAAAGAAAAGAAAAAATCCCTTGGACTGTATTGGCCATGTTCTCTGTCTGCCTGTAACACAGTTGTGTGAGGTACACAGCAGCCTCACCGTACGGGCAAAGTGTCATCACACCTGGATGAGAGCAGAGCCCTATTTCTAGGGAAAACATGTTTCTGTTTTATTCATACAGCAGGGAAGAAACACGTCTTAAATGCAGTTCCAGATAAACCCATGAGACATGATTTGGCCCCTTACATGGCTTTCTGTAATCCTCTTTGTCCTTGAGTCCTGAGAATAACTCAAAGCTATGACCAGACTAGAAAGTAATTTCAATAGGATACTCTGCAGTGTCCTGTTGGTCCAATAGGGTATGATAATTGAGGTATTACAGAAGTATTAATAGAACCAGATTGGAAATGCTTACAGACAGATCTTAGTGGGGGTAAAGCTAAGGATTTAATGTAACACATAAGCAATGATATTTGAGTTTCTTAGTTTATAAAATTATGACATTTTTCTAAAATAATGTTTCTTTTTTTCTTTTGAAGCACGATTTGCTCCCTACAAGCCACAAGACATTTTGTTGAAACCCTTGTTGTTTGAAGTACCAAGCATAACAACAGACTCTGTGTTTGTGGGAAGGGATTGGCTCTTTCACCAGATAGAAGAAAACCTGAGGAACACAGAACTGGCAGAAAACAGAGGCGCGGTGGTGGTTGGCAATGTGGGATTTGGGAAGACGGCAATCATTTCCAAGTTGGTGGCCCTGAGCTGCCACGGAAGCCGCATGAGGCAGATTGCTTCCAACAGCCCAGGTTCATCACCTAAAAGTACGTATGTGTTTAATTACGTGTGTAGTTTATTAACATAAGATAGATGGAGGAAATTGCTGTTCCCATAGACATAAAATACCAATTTTCCTCAAGTTGTTGCAGCTACTATATCAGGTTTGCAGTCGTGTGAGGTGAACTATTTGACTATGTCCCTCTGTCATGATGTGTATTCAGCTGTAAGCTGGGGCGAGGCCAGTGTTCCCTGATGTCCTCCTGAACTGTAACCTTCTTCCTTTAGATACAGGCAGAGATGGGCCAGTGAGGCTTGATCAAGAGCTCTGGAGAATTTGGGGCCCTGAGAGCAAGGAGTTGGGCTCCTGGCAGAACAAGCTCAGATGAAGTCTAATGTGGAGTTCTTTTGGCACATTAGAAGCTGTTTGGCACAGCCTTCGTCTTCTGTATTGGATTTTCCAAAATTATAAAAACATAGGACAGAGTAGCCAAATGTTTGACTATTTACTGTTTATTTCATATGCAATAAACTCACTCTAAACATGGTGAACAAGTGAATCGTGTGAGATTTTTAAGACCCAAAAGAATTTAATAGGTCAGGCACAGTGGCTCATATCTGTAATACCAACAGTTTGGAAGGCCGAGGTGGGAGGATTGCATGAGCCCAGGAGTTTGAGAGCAGCCTGGGCAACATAGGGAGACCTCGTCTCTACAAAAAATTAGCCAGTCATAGTGGTGCGCGCCTTTTGTCCCAGCTACTCAGGAGGCTGAGGTGGGAGGATCACTTGAGCCCAGTAAATCAAGACTGCAGTGAGCTGGGATTGTGCCACTACTCTAGCCTGGACGACACAGTGAGAGCCTGTCTCAAAAAAAAATTTAAAAATGCCAGGGACGGTGGCTCATGCCTGTAATCCCAGCACTTTGGGAGGCTGAGGCAGGCGGATTGCCTAAGGTCAGGAGATCAAGACCAGCCCGACCAATGTGGTAAAACCCCATCTCTACTAAAAATACAAAAAATTAGCTGGGCGTGGTGGTGGGCGCCTGTAATCTCAGCTATTCGGGAGGCTGAAGCAGAAGAATCACTTGAACCCAAGAGGTTGAGGTTGCATTGAGCCAAGATGATGCCGCTGTACTCCACCTGGGTACCAGAGCAAGACTCTGGTAAAAATTTATTTAAAAAAAATTTAGTAAAGGAAGCTGGAAACAGTAGATGGCTGTTCTCCAGGGAGGGGAACCTGTGCTGTCATTTGGACCTCTGAATTTTGGACCATGTTCACTCCTTATTTATTAAGATATGCCCTGGGGCGAATCAAGAAATATAGTCAACACCCCACCCTGCTTCTACTATGATGTACATAATGAAATGGGTCTTTCTCTGTAGCTTCTGACCCCACTCAGGATCTTCCTTTCACCCCGCTGCTTTCACCGAGTTCTTCCACAAGTGCTTCCAGCGCAGCTAAAACACCTCTTGGGTCTGTCAGTGCTGAAAACCAGAGACCAAGAGAGGATGCAGTGAAATATCTTGCTTCTAAGGTAAGCTCTCTTGTTTTATGGGAGCCTTCCAGATAGAGAGATTTGCTAGTTTGGTCTCTGAGAAGTAAATTGGAAAGGGGAGCTTAAAACAGAGACAACTGCTTAATGATAAAGTATAGCTTTTGATGAAATAGTGATTAAGTTATCCAAGTAAAAGTATGAATGACAGTATCTGTCTGAAGACATTGGCAGTGGACTTGATCCATGTTAAACAATGGGTTGAGAGTTCCTCAAGGCAGCAGAAGGTAGCATGTGCACTCGCCACAAATCCATGCTTACCTGCATGTGCTCTTCTTAAGTTGGTATGTGAGCAGGAAATTGGGAGCTTCTGACTTGACCCAGACCTCTTCGCCTGCACTCTGTTGACTGAGGCCTTTGGTTCCCTCGGCTTTGTGACAGAGGTTTCTCGTGAAGTTGTAATACAGCCTTCCCTGGCTGACTTTCCTTTCTTAAATTCGTGATCATCAAGGTCTTTCTGAAGTTTTTCTTCTGCTCAGCACCCATCACTGGCTTACCAGCCGCACTCCTGCATTACAGCAGTTACTTCCCTTGCTTCTAGTGGGCTGCTTAAGTTTCCCTGGCCAGTGGTGGTGTGAGTCAGTGGAGCTGGAGAGCTGCTGGAGCCAGCAGCCATGGGGACACGTTGTGAGGAGACCCTGCGGGGAGGTTGGTGAGAGAATCTTGTTGTGCACCAGATCCCTGTCCCTTCTCCTTCCTGGATGATGGCTGCTCTTGGGACCATCAGCCCTGATGCTTCTGACCGCTGGTTCAGAACGGTCCTCTGGTCATGGGTGGGTAATTTGAGATGAGTGATGTAGTGCAGGCTTCAAAGCCATCCCTGCTTACAGTGATTTTCAAACTCCATTGACTGTGACCCACATAAGAGAGACATCTTACACTAGTGATCACTCACACATAATCACCCACATAACTAAAGCATTTTAGAACTATATTTATTCTTACATTCTATAATACACCCTAGTATTCCTGAGTTTATTTTTTAAAAATTGTGGCTCTAAATTGATCTCATGCCTGTAATCCTAGCACTTCGGGAGGCTGAGGCATACAGATCACTCCAGTGGTCAGGAGTTTGAGACCAGCCTGGCCAACAAATTGAAACCTCGTCTCTACTAAAAATACAAAAATTAGCTGGGCATGGTGTCGGGCACCTGTAATCCCAGCTACTAGGGAAGCTGAGGCAGGAGAATCGCTTGAACCCAGGAGACGGAGGTTGCAGTGAGCCAAGATTGTGCAGCTGCACTCCAACCTGAGCAACAGAGCAAAACTTCATCTCAAAAAAATAAAAAATAAAAGTAAATAAATAAATAAATTGATTTCATGACCCACTGTTGGGTCATGGGAAAAAAAGCAAAGCTGCTTTTGTGAAACGCCGTGTGAGACTGTGGTACTGGACATCTCATGATGGTTTGCACAAGTTTACAGGATCCTCACATGTATCCCTGCTAATTTCTGTCCAGGTGAGAGTTGGAGAACAGCCAGCTCTCAGTGTCAATGATAAATTTAATCTAAACCAAAAGTCTCATGGCAGCTCCAGGTTGGCCAGAGAAAAGCTGTTGCACATTTACTTTTGCTACTTGCCTTTTAAAGAGTCTGAAGACCTGGGATCTAATCCTACATCCTTGACTATCTGTGTCAGGTTGGCAAGGCATCTAACCTCAGTGTCTGGTGCCCTCAGTGATGAACTGTGGCTAGTGGTTCTTGTCCTGCTTCCTGCAGGGGCTTGCCGCGTCCAGTGGGACAGCAGCAAGGCAGATACTTCCAAAAAACATGTATCTCTTGGCACAAGTGTTTTGCTCTTCTTTGCCTTCCTTACCTTGTACTTGTGTTTCTCCTATCATCCGCCTTTGGGAAAGTATTGGATTTTTCTTCTATCTACTGCATGCCTCCCATTCCCAACACTTCTGTGTCTGGCCGTTTCCTGGCGTCCTTCTCACAAGCAGCCTGCTGATGCTGCGGGTCCCTTGGAACAGGGACGATTCCTTTTCCTCTCAGTACCCAGGCAGCTCCCTCTCTCCTCCAACTTGTCTCTCCACATCATGGGCAGAGATTTGGTGATTTCGGGTTTCATTCTTCAGACAGCGTCCCCAATGAACTTCTCCACAGTGTCCCTTGATGCAGTGCAGGTGTGGGGAGGGGCCAACGTCTTGACCCTCCCGACCAGGAGAAGGAGCTGCTGTGACTCTACAGCCCCGGTCTCACAGCCTCTGGCTTTATCATCTGCCTTTTGGGATCAGCAAAAGGGTTTCCTAAAGAGGCGCTGCTGCTCTTGAGAACAGAAGCCTAGTGAAGATGGCACTTTCTGATGTTGAGAATATTAGGATGGCTTGGAGCTGCTCTAAGCCAGGGTAGATTTTACATTTTATGAATGCTGTTTGTTTATATTTAATACAAAGTAACGCACTGATTTTTATGCTAATCAAGGTGGATTTTGTGGATGCAGTTAAAGGTTCGCAAACCACACAAGGGAAGGAAAGAATAAATGGAACAACTATGCTAACGAATGACCCAGTCTTGGGGAATAGATGCTATGTATCTTGTTATCAGCGAACGAGCAGAGTTGTGTTCCTGTTTGAGATCGCAGAAGGAGCTGTGTGAGGAGGGTGAGGTGACACTGACGGTTCTGCTTCCCCCTAGGTGGTGGCCTACCACTACTGCCAGGCTGACAACACGTACACTTGCCTGGTGCCCGAGTTTGTGCACAGCATCGCAGCTTTGCTCTGCCGGTCCCATCAGCTGGCTGCCTACAGAGACCTTCTGATAAAGGAGCCCCAACTACAGAGCATGCTGAGTCTCCGATCCTGTGTGCAGGACCCAGTGGCAGCTTTCAAGAGGGGAGTGCTGGAGCCACTCACAAACCTGAGAAATGGTACCTCATAGCAGCTACTTACAGCGCCCTCTCAGTAGTGGTACAGCATACACAGGTGGTCCCCAGAAGACAGGTGGTCAGCGGGGCCATGGGGTAGAAGTGAGCTGGAGCAGGGAGAGAATAGAAGTGTCAGTGCCCATCCGCTCCTCTTTCTCAGAGCGAGCCCCATGAGGTCCCTCCTACACCACCCCTGGGGTATAGTGTTAAAAGAAGCACCCTGATAAGAATGAATTTGATGACTGAGCGGTTCCAAAGTAGTTTGTAACTGTGGGCTATTTAAGATGACTTGCACCACAGAAGACTGTTGCGTATTTTGCACTCCTAAGTATCTGAGGGAGTAAGTGGATTATTTGGAGGAATTTTCCAGAATATATATTTGTCAGGGCCTCTGCTCAGTTGAATTGAAACCTTAAAGTGACTTCTAAAGGTTTCCATTTTAATTTTTTGTCCCCAACAGGGTATCAGTGACCTGATGGTCCCTTCAGTTTCCCATCTTCTCTCCCCTCAACTCCTCACCCTTTGAGCTTGTTTATCTGCCCACATGGCACCTCTGCTGGAAGATGCTAGAGGGATAGAAAACAGATATGTCATCATTTCTTCTCTATTTCCTGGGCAGAAAATCAGCACTAATAAATACAAAACCAGATTCAGGCTCGCGGAGAAGAGCCCTGTTGGAGGAGTCAGTAGTGTGGAGCTCTCACACTGTGTGGTTGTATGGCTTGGGCCGGGCACTTTGCCCTGGGTTGGCGGCAGCGAGGGGGTCAGTTTCCCTTCTCTGGAATCCACTAAGGAGCTCTCATGGGGGACCTAGTGACCTTTCCGGATTGGGCGTCTGTTATGTGTTCATTATCTTTGTGTAGCTCACCCCAGTGACAATGGTTTATGAAGAGCTAACTGTATTATATACATGAGTGAGATTCTGCTAATGTGTGTCATGCAATATGTTTGTTTTGTGAGAATTGGTTTTCTTTTGGCTCTGTGCTCCAGTTTTCACTATAAATTTAATAGAAAATATGCTTCTGTGAAAACTGTTTCTTGTGCCATATGTAAACCTTTTTAGTTTCTAACACTAAACTGGGCACTAAAATACACTGGGTGTTGCTGTCTTAGAGAAATGTATAATTTCTTAATTTGAAAAAATTATTTTATCCTGTAGAGCAGAAAATTCCTGAAGAAGAATACATTATTTTGATAGATGGCTTAAATGAAGCTGAGTTTCATAAACCTGATTATGGAGATACGCTTTCTTCATTTATTACCAAAATTATTTCTAAATTTCCTGCCTGGCTGAAGTTGATTGTGACTGTAAGAGCAAATTTTCAGGTAACAAAGAATTCTCAAATCTTTCGCCAAGTCCCCATATTCCAATTTTACAGTGATAAATATTAATAGCATAAAGCTGTTGTAAACCATTCAACTGCTTGAATTAGAAACTATGTTAAGAATTTGAAAAATTAGTCCAGAGAGCCCCACATGGGTGAAACTCTGACCTTTTTAGCTCAAGGCATATTTATCAAGATGTCAGGTAAGTTTCCTGTTGGCATCGAATTGCACATTTTCAAATGGTGGCATCTAGCCCTGGTTACCATCATGGAGTGTGTGGGGCCAAGAGGCCTGCCAGAGTTTAAACCTACTCCTGCTGGTAGTTATTTGCATGGGTTTGCTGTGGGGCTTTGTGTTTTTTTGAAGGGAAAAATGAAGGTGAAAGATTTTTTTTTTTTTTTTTGGAGATAGAGTCTTGCTCTGTCGCCTAGGATGGAGTACAGTGGCATGATCTTGGCTCACTGCAGCATCTGCCTCCCGGGTTCAAGTGATTCTCCTGCCTCAGCCTCCCAAGTAGCTGGGATTACAGGCACCCACCACCACGCCTGGCTAATTTTTGTATTTTTAGTAGAGATGGATTTTCACCATGTTGGCCAGGCTGGTCTCGGCCATGTCGGCCTCCCAAAGTGCTGGGATTACAGGCGTGAGCCACTGTGCCCAGCTGAAAGTGAAAGATTTTTAAGGCCTATTCTCAGAAGTCTATTTTTTCATAAAACTTACATGAGGTAACATTTGCAGCGAGGGGTAGGGTGATTTTTTTCCCCTCCGTCTTCCTTCTCACTTGAATCCTGAAATTGTATCTTAACCATTCACTCCTTCTATACCTATCCTTTTTCAGTAAAGACTTTTAGACATGAGGTTTTGATTTATACCCTTTTATGATATTTATTTAAAAACAGCATTTGGAATTTTTTCATTATAAAAACTGAAATTAGACCTCAGTTGAACTTGATGAGTGTTTTTTGGACATTCAGTTTGTATATTTTTCAGTCTTTTTTTACACAGTAAGCACAATTTTGCAATCAGTAGAGCATGGGAACCAGGAACCTTACATTCTTCTTCTCAGCTGTGTAAGTTTTCAGAGCTTCAGATAGCATCTATGTAAAATGGGAGTGATTGTATTCTGCCCTCTTTATCTACATTGTTATATTAAATAATGAGCACATGCATTTAAATACTTCAGAAACAACAGTGGGAAGTCTTTTTAAAAAGGCAAAACTCTTTGCTGTTAGGTGTCAGATGTGCTTAATCTTTGGAATGGGGAAGAGATGGGAAGAGCACATGGGGCTTCTGGGAGCTGAGTATGTTTTGTTTCTGGGTGCTGGTTACACAGGTATACTTAGCGAAAATTAGTGACACTGTGCAATTGTGATTTGTGCACAAATCATATGTTTGTATATTAAACTTCAATTTAAAAATTTGCTTTAAAAAAGCAATTAATAAAATAACATGCTGTACCAAAGTAGGCAGCTTTGTTAAGATGCGCTGTCATTGAGAGATAGCCCAGGGACTGTCTCAGATTTCCTGGTTGGGTTACACAGCCCCAGTGTTTGATGCATAAAGAAAGATGCCTTTTATCTTGACATCTGGCCATGTTCTTAGATGTACAGTGTTGGTTGGTGTTTGTCCTTGTTATATAAGCAGTTGCACAGTGTAAGGATTATGGGTATCAGGTCACCTGCAGAGTCTCACTGCCCTTACTGGCCCTGGCCTCATTGCCGCTGTCTACACAGGGCTCTTACTGTGCTCGCTAGGCTCAGGGTCCTCGGATGAGGGCCTTGGGAGAGCATTTACTGATTCCATCTCCCATTAGGATTTCTTTCGCATAAGCTTTTTATCTTCACCTTATCCTATTACACGTTTTAATACAAAACAATGAGTCCCTGTAATCCATGAAAATCCTCCTTGAAAGAAAACTAGTGAATCTGGTTTAAAATGCTGCTAAAATAAAAAAGGAACCTCTGGAGAGTGACACTGTGGGTTTTTGGTTTTTTCCCCCAGGAAATAATAAGTGCACTGCCGTTTGTCAAGCTTTCCTTAGATGACTTCCCAGACAATAAAGACATCCACAGCGACTTGCACGCCTACGTCCAGCACAGGGTGCACAGCAGCCAGGACATCCTCAGCAACATCTCCCTGAACGGCAAGGCCGATGCCACGCTCATTGGAAAAGTGAGCAGCCACCTGGTGCTGCGGAGCCTGGGCTCTTACCTGTACCTCAAGCTCACCCTGGACCTCTTCCAGAGGGGCCACTTGGTCATTAAGAGCGCCAGCTACAAGGTGGTGCCCGTGTCTCTCTCTGAGCTCTATTTGCTGCAGTGCAACATGAAGTTCATGACCCAGTCCGCCTTTGAGAGGGCACTTCCGATTCTCAATGTGGCCCTCGCATCCCTCCACCCCATGACAGACGAGCAGATCTTTCAGGCTATTAATGCCGGCCACATCCAGGGGGAGCAGGGATGGGAAGACTTTCAGCAGAGGATGGACGCCCTCTCCTGCTTCCTCATTAAGAGGCGAGACAAAACCCGCATGTTCTGCCACCCATCCTTCAGGGAGTGGCTTGTTTGGAGAGCAGACGGGGAAAACACGGCCTTCCTGTGTGAGCCCAGGTACGACAGGCGCTTTCTGTCAGCTCTTTGCAGGGAATCTCGTGTGCAGTTGGGGAAAGGATTTAAATGTGATGCACATGTCTCAATGGAAAGGCAATCCAGAACGACTAATTCAGTGTTACTGCTTTGTTTTCTTATTTTTCCTCCTTTTTGGCAGAAAGATGGGCAATGGGGAATTCTCTATACAGAAGCTGCCTTGTAATTGCTAGGACTCCCTTATGGATGGTACATGTGGATAAAAGGGAAGCTGGGTGGTGCCTATGTGGTCCTTCCTTGCTGTCCATTCTCTCATAGAGCCCCGTCCATTCCCCCACCCAGCTTCTGCAGGGTCATGCATGGGAACGTGTGAGATCAGCCCCCGGGAACGGGGCTTCTCTAAAGGGTGTTCCCTGTGTGTCTGCTAACTGTCGTGGGTCCTCAGCACCTCCACTCCCCCGCCACTCTTTGAACATGGAGTGACTTGTCCCAGGGATCAGGTGTATCTGTGAGCCCAGAGGAAGCACCATGATCCAATCTAGCCTCCTTGCTCCACACCCCTCACCCTTCATCGGTGAGCTCTGCGTGGCTGACTGGACCAGGCTGGGTTGCAGTTCTCCTTGCTGCCTGGGCCGCTGTTATCACAGTGGGATGGGGAGGGAAGCCTGTCTGCTGTGTGGCCTGGTAATAGCGTGAGAAGTCAGAAAGTTTGAGGGTGCAGATGCTTTCAGATATATGTATGGCAAGCCCCCAACCTCCACTTGGCCCTGGCTGTGGCCTGTGTCTCTGCTGTCTTGACTGGCTTCTGCTCTCTGTGAGCCAGAATTGCCCCCTGCTCTAGTAACAGAGCTGGCAAGCTGCTCAGCTGACCCCTTAGGCATTTGACCAGATGCTGGGATCCAGAATGAAGAGGCGAACAAGCATTGGTGAGCCCTGCGAGCCTCACAGCCACTTTCCTCCCTGTGAATATTGACTGAACATCCACCTGATAGGCCTGGCTGCTGTTCATGTTGGGGCTCTTATTATTTTCTTCAGTAACACTGGCTGAAGGTTTGTTATCTTTTGAACCTGGTTTGGGGCAATAAACTAACATCCATATGGTCTGGCTAAATGTTTCCTTATTTAGCCAGACCATAATAGCTAGGTGAAACGTGTGCTATGACATTTCTAGCCAAGTCAGATTACTTTCTAGGGAAAGTCCAGTCATTTTCTAGGAAGACTGGCTGTAGTTGAGTTTGTAGAGACTTAAAAACAAATTGAAAGACTCTATCAGGACTGTAGGTTGTTACCAGGTTGGAGGCTAAAGTGGCTGGACTGTAGTCTACGTTAAGCTTCACTTCATTTTGGGTATTGGTGGGCCTTGATGTTATGTAGCCTAGGCCAGAGCTAGGGTGGGTGCCTATAGGCTCCTGAATGCCACTGTGTTCTTAAAAGCAGGTGTGGGGACATCCCCTGAGGCAGGACCTGGACTAGGTGGAGGCATGAGAGGCACCAAGGGTACAGAATTTAAGGAAGCACCCACTCCTGGGGTGGTGCGAGTTGTTGGCATTTTCCCAAGACCCCTGTAGTATTTGAGTTTCATTCAATTGAGAGGATATAGAACAATGTTGGAAGGAAGCTACTGGATTCAGTTCAGCAACAGTTTTTGTTATATGCAGTTATGTGCAAAGTACTGTGGCAGACACAGAAATTCCTGGAACGAGGACCGTGCTCTCAGGGCTTCCCACACAGGGCAGGGGAGGCAGGAAGTGACATGCGAGAGGGAGGCACACTTCTTGTGGACCTCACAAGAGGGAGAAGCTTCCAGTGGCAGTAGAGGGGCCTGGGGAGGTGATTTTAAAAAATAATGATGGTGGGTTGGGCCTCAAAAAATGGTAGCATTTCTTCCCCCACTCCCAATTGTTGTATTTTTGCCGTAATTATAAAGGGAGAAAATTTCAACCCCCAGACAAGGACAGTTCACTTTTTGTTTCTGCCGCATTTTAAATAATATACCAACCATCTTTTTCTCTTGGAATTGTTGTCTGGGTTTTTACTCATCACAGGCATTTTACCAAGCTGTTAGAAGCCTTAGAAAAGTGTCATTTTCATTTTCTATGGTTGTGCAAACCTCCTAGGAGGCAAATTATCATGTACTTCACTATACCCTTGTTGGATTTTTAAGTTGTTTCTAAATTACTTACAAATAGAACAACCTGTCATGTCTTGGTGCCTTACAGATCTGGATTCAAATCCTCCATTGATTGTATATTTTTCTGTGCATGAAATGTATTTTAATTCTCCATGCCTGCCTTCCTTAGCTATAAAAAATGAGTGTCTTCTCACTGAGTGTTGGTAGCTATTAAATAAGATCTTAAGGCGATGTACTACTTCCTGTCTCTCCTTTCTTCCCTCTTATTTTTGATTATGCCCTAGGTTAGCATTCCAGAAATAGAATTAAGAAGTTAAAGAATAGTTTGAGTCTGGCCGGGTGTGGTGGCTTACATGTGTAATCCTAGCCCTTTGGGAGGCAGAGATGGGTGGATCACCTGAGATCAGGAGTTCGAGACCAGCCTGGCCAACATGGTGAACCTCGTCTCTTAAAAAAAAAAAAAAAAAAAGCCGAGTGTGGTGGCAGGCACCTGTAATCCCAATTGCTTGGGAGACTGAGGTAGGAGAATTGCTTGAACCCAGCAGGCGAAGGTTGCAGTGAGCCAAGGATCACGCCATTGTACACCAGCCTGGGCAACAAGAACGAAACTCTCTCAAAAAAAAAAAAAAAAAAAAAAGATAGTTTGAGTTTTCATTCATATCCACCTAGACTTAAACATATTTATATTTTGCAATATTTGCTACATCTGTTTCCTTTTTTTGTTGATGTTAAATTGTAAGCATGATATTTTACTTTAAGTAACTGAATATTCATCTTAGAGATATTTTCATACTTAACCATGCTATTACTACACCTAAAATATTAATGCAAATTCTTTTTTTTTTTTTTTTTGAGACTGAGTCTTGCTCTGTCGCCCAGGCTGGAGTGCAGTGGCCGGATCTCAGCTCACTGCAAGCTCCGCCTCCCGGGTTTATGCCATTCTCCCGCCTCAGCCTCCTGAGTAGCTGGGACTAAAGGTGCCCGCCACCTCGCCCGGCTAGTTTTTTTTGTATTTTTTAGTAGAGACGGGGTTTCACCACATTAGCCAGGATGGTCTTGATCTCCTGACCTCGTGATCCGCCCGTCTCGGCCTCCCAAAGTGCTGGGATTACAGGCTTAAGCCACCGCGCCCGGCCAGCAAATTCTTATTAATCTTAAACATTTAGCCATGCTCAAATTTCTGTTTTTCAGTATGTTCACATCAGAATCCAAAAAGTCCATAAAATACATTCGATTGTCTCTTTTAATCTATAGTTTCTCTTCTCATCTTTTTTCCTTTTTCCTCACAATTTATTTGTTTAAAAAGAGCAACCGGGTAATTCGTCCTGTATAGTTTCCTATAGTCTGAATTTTGTGTCCTCATGTTGTTTTTTCATGTGTTCCTCTCACCCCTATTTCCTATAAATTGGTAGTGAAGTTTAGAGCTTGTTCAGAGTCTATATTTTTAAACAAAGACACTTAATAGGTGGTGGTGAGTACCTCTCTCAGGAGGCGCATGACATCATCATGTCTCTGTAGGCACTCAAAGCCACTGATGACCATTTCTAAGATCCGTCAGCTTTGTTTTGGTTGCACAGGCAGTCTCATCTAGAACAGTCCCCTATTAGCTCTGTTCTCTGTTAACTAGAGAAGTGAATAGGTTGTTAGTAGGTAGGTAGAATAAGGCTGTTGAAGACAGGAGGAGCTGTTGAAGACCTTGCATCAGAATGAGGAGGCCACATTCTGCAACAGCAAATCTAGGTTGACTTGACCTTTTTTCATGGAACAGAGGAGAGGAAAGAGCTAACAGAAGGAGTGTGCAGGGCACAGAGTGTGTGGGGCCTACTCTACCAGTCAGGAGTGGGGTCTTGGCGGGGACTGGGGATAGAGACGGGCTTTGCTGACATGAGGTAGCTGTTGTGGCTTGGCCTCGTGGGCAGAGTAGAGGAAGAGGAGTCAGAAACTAGGTGTGGCTTTGCTCTGGAGAAGGGTAAGAAGGGCAGGTGGTATGCAGCAGGTTTTGCAGGGACAGGGCTGGTTTTAGTTTTCAGCAGTTGAGATTGCAAGATAGCCGTCTGTCCCAGGCAGACAGGTTCCAGGGGCAGGGTGGCTCAGCAGTTTGGAGGAGAAACTGACAGGTGAAGATCTAGCATCACTGACGGAGAGGTGTCTGGCATGACTCGGTGAGGAAGCTCATGTCATCAGAGAAAAGAGCACTGGGCTTCCAGGGCGTGGAGGAGGGTTTCAGGGAGGGACCTTACAGATGTAAGTGTTGCCAAGAGGTGAAGGGAAATGAGGGTTAAGAGGAAGCCATTGGATTTTCAGTGAGGGAGGAGGGTCCTGGATCCTTAGGAGACTCTGACCCTTGGGTTGAGAGGAGAGAAAGGAGGGAGCCAGCATCTTGGGATAGGAGGTGGAAGGGGCTAGGGGACGGGTGGTTTTGTTTGTTTGTTTTTTAATAACACAGGAGATTGGGACATTGTCGGAAACATCACGGAAAGATAGTATAGAGAAAGATCCATAAAGAAGGAGAAATTGGGAATGCGAGGAGGAGGGAATGGGACCTGAGCGATGGGGCAGGTTGCCTCCTCTTTGTTCCTGTGGAATCTGTTCACAGCACCCAGTTAGCTAACTTGTGTTTCGTTTGTGTGTCCCCTCCCATCGCTTAGAGCTTCTCAAGGGAAGCACCTTGCATTGTTCCCCATAACATCCCCACCATCAGATGTGGTGCCAGTGATAAGGTGTAGCTGTGAATGAAGGAAGGAGGACTCAAGCTCTACTGGTTAAGAGCACAGGCTCTCCTGTCTGACCAACTTTAATTCAAATCTCTGCTCTGTCATCTAGCCATGTGGTCTTGGACAAGTTGCTTTACCTGTTCAGGCCTCTGTTTCTTCATGTAAGCATATGGGGGTCATAGGATTGTGCAGGTAAATGTATCAAGATAATTCAGTTAGGTTTCTGCATCTGGCATAGAGGAAGAGCTTGATACCTGGAAGCTTTGGAAATGGACAGAATCATGAATGCAGATGATTTTAGAAGGGGATTGCTTGGTTTCAAGAACAAGAGGGCAGAGAGGAACGATGAGCAGGGTTGCAGGAGCATAGGTGGGGAACAGTGGCATGGGGAATTGTCTCCTCAGGGAGGTGGGATGCCCTGTGTTCAGCTGGGAGCACTGGAAACCTTAGGCCCGGCCCCCAAGGGGTGTGTCATCATCACCCTATAAGGTGATACTTAGTGTGTCTTTGTGATGGACACAGTTGGCCTGGCCACAGAGCTCAGCCAGCTGGGAGACTTAGGAGGACTTAGCCTGTGGTTGGGAGAGTGGCCCGCAACTGACATGATCTGGGCCACATTGAATCCTGGGATCAGTCCATGGGTAGGATCTGGGGAGACCTTGGGGACCTGGAACACTAGGGAGATACCGACAGCGGTTTCCATGGGAACAAGAGAGGAGGGGAATCCCAGGCTCAAGATCTGGGACGTGGAAGGTGTCCAGGGGATGACAGGGCATGTGCTCATGGGAAAACTTCAGGCCATTACAAGACATTGGACGGGACTCAGTGGGCAGTGTGGTCTTAAACATCATGCCCTCCCCTGTAGTAAAAAACTGATTCCTTGGCCTCCACCTGCCTTGATTTCCTCATCTCTAACATGGTTTATAACCTATTTGAGAAGCAGGCATGTGTCTGGATAGACAAATGCACTTTAAATAATGTGTGCCTTTAATCATCTAGATTAGCAACTACTAGGAGGATGCATTTTAAAACATATGTAATGTTTATCTTTTCTTCCCTCTACAACTACCTGCCTTTCCCCAACCAAACTGCTCAAAGTTGACAAGATGATAGAAATGAAAGTAATTTACATTGCATAGAAGTCACTGCTATTGGAATAAGCAATTCTGTGTGTCATTTAGAAATTAATTGACTCAGACAAGGGCATGGGGTCCACAGGAAGACAGTGAATCTTATGGACATAGAGGGCAAATGGGCAGGATGGCCCTTTCACAAAAGGGAAATGGGCAGGATGGTACCTTCACAAAAGGGAAATGGGCGCTATTGGTTGGACGTCAACCATGTGCCAGCCACTGCAAACCCACTTAGAGGCCTTAGCCTTCTTCTCACCACAAGAACTTGTGTGCCATCCAAGCGTAGAATTCTCTGCTTTCCTGATCATGAGCTGTCACCTAGCATGGCCTGGCTTTTCTCTCCTTCCCACTGTGAGGCCTTGTCCTTTGTCTACCCCCAGTGGTGGTGATCCTGAGGGGACCTGAAGGCCAGGCCCAGGGATGTTTCTGTGCTCTGTGTCTATTCATGCATGCATCCCAGAAACACATTTGAGTGTTCACCAAGTGCTGGGCACTTTGCTAGGCATTATGACTCAGACGAGACCCTTAGCCTCCCAGAGTTTACATCTTTGTGACGGACATACATCAATGACTAAGGCAATGGGTGGTGAAGTGAGAGTGGGTCTGCAGTGTGGTGGAATGGGCTCTTCAGCTATGAGCCTTTGTATTCCTTCCCCTAGGAATGGGCACGCACTCCTGGCATTCATGTTCTCGCGTCAGGAGGGCAAGTTGAACCGCCAGCAGACCATGGAGCTCGGCCACCACATCCTGAAGGCACACATTTTCAAGGTGAGATGCACACCAGCTTGGGGAAGCGTTTCTTTGTTGTCATTTTGAGGTTTTGCTTTGGAGATTTTAGAGAGCTCTGTCAGCCATCCAAGAAACACTCCACGCACCTCAGCCCAAATGCAACCTTCTCCTGCCTCCCCTCTCCAAAAGTAACCGCTGTTCTGACTCAGCCTGGGCATTTCCTTGCATCTTGCTACAGTTGATTGCTCAAGTGTATATCTGAGTGCTAGGGTTAAGTTTTAGTTCTTCCCACCTTTAAATCTCTGATAAGTTTCTTTTTATCTAAAGGCTCCACTTTGTTCATTACTTTTTGTTTCCTTGTTACTGATTTGTCCGAGAACCCGAGTTCCTTGACCTGTGTGATTTTCTACCACCTGGACTTTCTAACTGTGTGCTTGTTTTTCATGATGCAGTTTAACATGTTCCTCTTCCCCTGGGTTTTCACAGGCTTAATCACATTGATCATTTTTTAGGATGATCCAGTTGTAAGTTTCTTATATCAGGAGGCACAGCATTTGTGTTTGCTTCTCATTTTGTGGTGCCATCAGTCATTTCTGGTCACTGCCTGGACTTATTCATTCGTGGTTACACCTGGTGATTTTTTTATTTTTTTATTTTTATTTTTTTGAAATGAAATTTCACTCTGTTTGCCCAGGCTGGAGAGCAATGGTGCGATCATAGCTCACTGGGCTCAAGCAATCCTCTCACCTCAGCCTCCCAAGTAACTGGAACTACAGGCACGCATCACCTTGCGGGGCTCAGATGGTGATATTCTAATTCTGTCATTTATTCTTCCTCTAATTTACTTCCAACATGGCAAAACCTTGTCTCTACTAAAAATACAAAAATTAGCTGGGAGTGGTGACATGTATCTGTAATCCCAGGTACTTGAGAGGCTGAGGTATGAGAATCACTTGAGCCTGAGAGGTGGCGGTTGAAGTGAGCTGAGATTGCACCGCTGCACTTCCAGCCTGGGCGACACAGCAAGACTCTGACTCAAAAAAAGAGAAACTCTCATCTGCCATCTTTCTCCCCAGGCACACAGTTAACCTAGTGAAGACAGGCTGGTTCCTTGACCCTTGGTTTCAGGTAGTGAAAGCTCGCGTGTCCAGGCGTTCTTTGGGTGAGACCCTGTGCCTTCTGCGGGTATCTGCACCCTCTGCGGCAGACCCACTTTCAGAGTGACCCTGCAGGTGGGAACAAGATGCTCAGGCAGGTCTGTCTCTGATTATTTCCAGGGCCTCAGTAAGAAGACGGGAATTTCTTCAAGCCATCTCCAAGCCCTGTGGATCGGCTATAGCACCGAGGGACTGTCCGCCGCCCTGGCCTCTCTCAGGAATCTTTATACTCCCAACGTGAAGGTGAGCAACCATCTGCACAGAGAGCTGGAGACCCAGGCCTGGCCGGCTGCTGGCTGTTCCTCCAACAGCCCTGCTTCCCTCTGCCCTGGGTGGTGGTGAGAGGATGCAGAGGAGCATCTAATGATGTGCTTCTCTGATCACACAGGCTTGGGCACTCTATTACTCATTCTCCCAGAAGTTTAGCTTTTCTTTGGCAGAAAGATGTGGGTGGTCAGGGCTGCTCTGGGCACATGTGGTGACTGTTTCACAGCAGATGTGATAAGGAAGCAATTTACAAAAGAAATCAAAGATCAGAGAGATTTCTAGGGAAAATGGGTTTTTTAAGTGTCCTAGGTTACTAATCTGGACCATCTCTTTAGAGTTCATGGGAAATTAAGCCTTGATGCGTGATGCATAGAGATAAGTACACAGAAAAACAATCATCAAGGTTTCATGTACACATATTTCTGCCTATGGAAAGGATGTCAGCATGGCCTTCTGTGGAGCCAAGAGCTTCTTCACTTCTTGGTCAGTGGCTGTCATGTCATGATGTTCCACTCAACTTTTTAAGGTAGATTTTTCTTCCTGATTTCATGTAGCCTGGGAATCTGAAGCACACAGAGGCCACGTGGCCTATTAAG
Organism: Piliocolobus tephrosceles; assembly: GCF_002776525.5. Classification (NCBI taxonomy): domain Eukaryota; kingdom Metazoa; phylum Chordata; class Mammalia; order Primates; family Cercopithecidae; genus Piliocolobus; species Piliocolobus tephrosceles. The sequence goes on from NC_045444.1 coordinate 44,899,785, forward strand.
GCCACAAAGACGGTTAGCGTCCAGGCCTTTCAACTGCAGGCCCTGATGTGCCCGGCTGCCTGTGGAAGCTCTGGGGCAGTTTAATGAGCCAGGTCTTCCTCCCGAATCACTCACATTGTTTTATCTTTCATTTCAGCTAAGAGTATATCTTTTTGCTTCTCCATAACTAATGAAATTCTATAATCATAAGGAAGAAAGACAAGAATAAAAATGGCAATATCTGTTTTCATACTTTAATGAATTTCTGGGCATAGAATTTATTTTAATACGGAGATAAGTAAATGGGAAACATCTATTGAGTACAGGTTTTTAAGACAGTAAATTTAAAGGTACAGCATAATAATATAATGAGCATGGCCCTCCTGGGATTATAAACTTTCCTCTTTAATGTATGTGTGATTTTAAGAGTTAATCATTTTTACTTCATTTTGTAAAACTCCAGTGTCACATCTACACCATCCCCCAAATTATTTCTATAATGTGGTTATAGAATCTTAAGTCTTTTCATTATCCTTCCGTTTCTTGTATCTTTCAAGGTGGGGGGAAAGGTTTTCACAGGATCCTGAACAAATTACAGTAATTTTAAATTATGCATGCAATTAAGGAACTTTTTTTAGAGTGTCTTAAATGTTGTTGTACAAGAATGAATGTCATTTTGAACAATAATTGCAGTTTGCCACGTTGGTAGATTAAAGTGACTTGCTCTGGGATGATTACTTGGTAGATGGATTTTAGTTGCAGTGGCATGCCAGCAGTCTCTAACCGTGTCATCTCCTGTGGCCGGCCAGGATGAGCCAGCCTGGGCCCCACTGGCCCACTGAGGTCCCATCCAGCCAGTGGTTTTGTTGCACCATCTCATAGGACTGGTGGCCAGCCGCAGGCTGTGGCCTCAGGAGGATTTAGGTTGCAATTCTTTTCTCAGCTGACAACAGAAAGGAGAGGAGAACAGGAGCTAGGCGTGGCCTTTCGTGGCCTTTGGCCCAACTTCCTTTGCCCGGGAGATCCAGTCATATCCTGCATCATAGTCGGGAAGGACACATTTAAAAACAACTGTGCTTGTGTGAGCTTCCAGTGTACTTAGTGGGAATGCTGATGCAGCCCCATGACCACCCTGGCCAGACCTCTTCTCGTCTTCATGATAGTATTGCCTTGCATACCCCCAGCTCCCTTCCTGTTTTCATTAAATCCAGAAGTTGAGAGATACCACCACTTCTGAGTGCTGTCCAAGGAGAGCCTCTGTGATCATGATCGGAAAATGTCCATATTGTTGGGGGAAAATCTATAGGATTAGTTATTTAAACAGGCTCCTTCAGCACAGTGCAGTCTCAGCCAGGACTGCTGCCTCTGCCACCTGACTGCTCTGTGACCATCATTAGCTTTGTGCTTAGCACTCATCTCTGCCTTACTCCCTCTGAGCCCTGGCTTTCTCACCTATAAAGTGGAGACACAAAAGAGACTTTGTCTCAAGTGATGAGAAACCTTACTGAGATGTTAAAGTTACTGGGAACATACTTGGCATTTATTATGTTTACATGAATTCTTGTTGGTGCTTTGCCTCATCTCTGGAAACTGGTTCTGCTCTGGGCACCTGGGAACTTCTGGATGTGTCAGTTGGTGCTTGTTAACAGGAGCTGCCTATCTTGAGGATGTGATGGTTGCAGGTGACTTACCTCTGCCCTCAACTTGGCATGAGGTGTCCCTGCTGCTCTGTGCTGCTGAACAACCCAGGGTGGGCATGCAGGGTGATGTGGACAGGAGGGCAGAGCTCCCTCCTATGCCTTCCAGAGGTCAGGGACTGAGTTCTTGTTTCTGAAGACTCCATGAAAGGTTGATTATAACATCGATTAATGTTTATTTAGCATGTAAATAAATGCTGAGTGCTGTGCTAAATGCCTGATGCACATGTATATACATACTTTTTTACACATTGATTTTTAATCTTTATAACTTCCAAGTGAAGTGAAACTTTTATCCTCGTTTTTTTAGATGAGAAAACTGAGGGCAGTTGATAACGTTCCAAAATCACACAGCTGGAAGGGTTCCTGACACTCAGCAAGCCCTTTCTCTGCAGGCGCCTTTATCGCTTGATGTGTTTACAGCCCTGGATGCCAGCTAAAATCACCTGGGAGCTCTGGGTACCACAGCCCCAGCCCCAGTTAAGTCAGAATCTCCAAGAGTGGGGCCACGGTATTGGAAATGTTGAAGATCCCAGGTGGTTTCAGCATGCATCAAGGTTAAGAACCATGGTTTGGGGGAAGATGATGGAGGGTTAAGTGGTAAAAACAACTACAGCCTTACACCAACAAAGGAAAATGTTTTTCCCAGAAGCAGATGACGTGTGAATTGATGACATCTTTAGGAAACCTCTGCCCTGAGCACATGCCTTCCAGGTAAACTCTTGTAAGGGATTCATCATGGCACTCCAAGTATACCTTCCACCATTATTAGCAAAAGTGTACCTGTTAGAATAGGATGGCATGCTGCTGTTTTCTTAGGTGGCACCTAAAGCACAGAGAAGTTGAGGAATTTTCTGAAAATCACACAGTAGGTTAGTTTAGGGGCTGGTTGAGAACTCACACCACTTAATCCTTTATCTTTTAGGCTCATGGATCTCAAGAAGGTATGGAGTTGATGGGGGAGGAGAGAATGTAACTGTCTGGCAAAATCATCCAGGGAATTTACAAATGATCCTGCCCGTGCTGTGGCTATCAGAGTCTGGTGTGCCCCTTGCGGCGTTGCACGTATTGTCCAGACATGTGTATCTTCTGTGTTCCTCTTGCTGAGGACTGGTTTCATTGGCCTTAATAAAATCCTCACGTATTTCCTCAGCATAATCTGATTCTGTCCACACTAACAGTTATTCAGAGGGATTTTAAAAACACTTGAGCCTCCTGGGTTCAAGTGATTCTCCTGCCTCAGCCTCCTGAGTAGCCGGGATTACAGGCGCATGCCACCACAACCAGCTAATTTTTGTATTTTAGAGACTTGGTTTCACCATATTGGCCAGGCTGGTCTCAAACTCCTGACCTCAGGTGATCCACACACCTCGGCCTCCAAAAGTGCTGGGATTGCAGGCATGAGCCACCACGCCTGGCCACGCTTTTATTAATGTTGTAGTGTAATGCAATCTTAAAATGCTTTTGAATTAGATCGGAGTCTGGTGGCATTTTTAAAAGCAAGCCTATATAAATCTGTAGAGAAGTCTCGGTGGGGATTAATTAGGTCATTTGCCTGAAGTTGCCCATGAAACAGCAGTGTTAGGACATGACACCCTTTCTGATCTCTCGTCCGTTCCTCCACGAGTACAAGTTGACAATGAGACCCTAGAGGCTGGGTTGGTGCTCACCTGGATCTGGCTAGACAGTGGTCTCCCTGATGGGGTAAACAGCGGGGTGGTGGTCAGGTGGTCGGCTGGCTCCTCAGGGCCTCCTTGTCACTTGCAAATGGCCTGTTCTTCCTTAAATGTAGGTGGCAGTCCCAGCAGTGTGAAGAACCTGATGTGTGGGCCATCCCCGTCCATGGAGGGGCTCTGTTTGCTTTTCTTCTCTGTGAACTTCTGTATTGTAGAACCAGAGTCTGGTGCAGTGGACTAAGCAGGAAAACAGAGCATGCTGAGGGATAGAAAGGGCCCGGGTGCATGCACAGGTGTGTACATGGAGGCAGGGTACTCTCTCCCCCATGTCCTGGCACTGGAGCAGAACCCCGCAGGAAGTGATCCTGTGGCATCTATATGTATGGAACGGGCATTCCAGTTAGGGAACTAAAAGGGGTAGAGGCCATGAGGCTGGCCCTGCTTGGCATTGTCACAGCACATGTTGAGTCCAAGGTGGCTGCAGTGAGGGAAGGATTCTGCAGAGAAGATCAGAGAGGAAGCTGGAGACCTGAATCACATAGGGGTTCAAGCTTCAGTAGCCAAGACATCTTCAAATTTGACACCTGGGGTTCTAGCCTGTCGCTATGCCATTGTGAGTTATGGTTTTACCACCTGGTAGTGTAATTTTCCAGACCCATCTGTTTGTAAATATTCTGTTTGTCAGCTACTCTTGTGGACACGTATCACTGAAATATCCTGAATTTTTTATGCCTTGTCGTCTCTCTGTATCTTTTAATGATCCATGTGTCTCTAGTCAATAAATGACAGTCTGTGTGGTTTTCACATTTAGTGGGCAGGTGGAGGACCTGCCAGGCTTTGGCAGGGGCGGTGATTGTGGGTCAGGACCATTGAAGTGAGCCTTTGAAAGAAACACACTGGACATCTTAACAGCTGTTAAAGGAGCATCATTTTTATCTAATGATCTGGAGATCTGAAAGAAAAAATATTAATATACCTAAAATTTGCATATGTTCAGTGATTTTATTTTAAAACCTGGAGATGAAAAGCTTTTCCCAATACCTAGATCCAAGGAGATTACTAACTGGGGAATATGTAATTAGTGGAAGCAGCACATTATTTTCTAGCAGTGTTATGCTGCTGACACTCCTGGCACGTGTGAACATTTCCATATTTTCTGTTTCTTTTAGGAACACATCCCCATAAAGTATTTGTATTTACTTTTGGCCTTATCTCACTATTAACACCATGACTATTTTTTTCTTTTTTAAAAAATTTTTTATAAAGATAGGGTCTTGCCATGTTGCCCAGGTTGGTTTCAAACTCCTGAGCTCAAGCAGTCCTCCCTCCTCAGCCTCCTAAAATACTGGCATTACAGTTGTGAGCCCCTGTACCCAGCCACAATTATTACTTCATTGCCAGGAAAATGAATTTCCTGGTTTTGTTGAGGTTAAACAGTGATTTTTCAAATTGTGGTTCCCCAAACCAAGAGTGTCAATATCAACGGGGAACTCGTTAAAAATGTACCACCCAGATATAATGAATCAGAAATCAGGGTGGGGCCCAATAAATTGCAGTTGTTTAGGTTTTTTTTTGTTTTTGTTTTTGTTTTTGTTTTTGTTTTGTTTTGTTTTTGAGACGGAGTCTTGCTCTGTCCCCCAGGCTGGAGTGCAGTGATGTGATCTCGGCTCACTGCAGCCTCCGCCTCCTGCGTTCAAGTGATTCTCCTGCGTCAGTCTCCTGAATATCTGGGATTACAGGCGTGCGCCACCACGCCAGCTAAATTTTGTATTTTTAGTAGAGATGGGGTTTCACCATGTTGTCCAAGCTGGTCTCGACCTCCTAACTGCAGGTGATCCACCCGCCTCAGCCTCTCAGAGTGCTGGGATTACAGGCGTGAGCCACCGTGCCTGGCCATTCGTTTAGTTTTTATTTTTAATTGTGGTTAAGAAACACATAAAAGGAAATTTACAATCTTAACCATTTTTAAGTGTGCAATTCAGTAGTGTTAACAATACTCACATTGTTGTGTGATAGATCTCCAGTACTTGTCATATTGCAAAATTAAAACTCTGTATCCCTTAAGCAACAACTCATTTCCCCCTGTGCCCAGGCCCAGAAACCTTCATTCTACTGTCTATGAATTTGACTACTGTATATATCTCATAAGTGGTATCACACAGTATTTGTTCTTTTGCGTCTGGCTTGTTTCACTTATTTCACTTCCCCAAGGTTTACCCATGTTGTCACATATGGCAGGATTTTCTCCCTTTTTAAGACTGAGTAATAATCCATTGTATGTATATGTACCACATTTTCTTCATCCACTGATGAACATTGAGGGTGCATCTACCTCTTGGCTGTTGTGAATGATGCTGCAATTAACATGAGTGTGCAAATATGTCTTTGAAATCCTGCTTTCACTTCTTTTGGATATATACTCAGAAGTGGGATGGCTGATCACATGGCCATTCTGTTGTTATTTTTTGTTGTTGTTGTTTTTGTTTTTGAGACTGAGTCTCACTCTGTCGCCAGGCTGGAGTGCAGTGGTGCAATCTCAGCTTACTGCAACCTCCACCTCCCAGGTTCAAGCGATTCTCCTGCCTCAGCCTCCCAAGTAGCTGAGATTGCAGGCGTGCACCACTATGCCTAGCTAATTTTTGTATTTTTAGTATAGATGGGGTTTCACCATGTTGGCCAGATGGTCTCTATCTCTTGACCTCGTGATCTGCCCACCTTGGTCTCCCAAAGTGCTGGAATTACAGGCGTGAGCTACCGCGCCTATCCTCTACTGAATTTTTAATTAAATTTTTTTTTTTAATTTTCAGATCAGGGCCTTGCTGTGTTGCCCAGGCTAGAGGGCAGCAGGCTGTTCACAGGCATGATCATAGTGCACTATAGCCTCAAACTCCTGGCCCCAAGCAATCCTCCCACCTCAGCTTCCTGAGCAGCTGGGGTTACAGCCACGTGCCTGGGGCAGTAGTTCTATTTTTAATCTTTGAGGAACCATCTTACTGTTGCCCAGTAAGCTACACTATTTTACATTCCCACCAATGAGAATGTGCATTGTTAATGTATTCCCAAGTGATACTGGTGCACATTCAAGTTTGAGAACCACTAGATTAAAATGATACCAAAAATTGAGGATACTGCCCATTTCCATAATGTTTAGATGACAGATATGTGACAATCTTGTTGGGGGGCCTTGTCCAACAGGTGAGCCGTCTCCTGATTTTGGGAGGGGCCAACGTGAACTACAGGACAGAAGTGTTAAATAATGCCCCAATCCTGTGCGTCCAGTCTCACCTTGGCCATGAGGAAGTTGTCACCCTGCTCCTGGAATTTGGTGCCTGCCTGGATGGAACATCGGAGAACGGCATGACTGCCCTCTGTTACGCAGCAGCTGCCGGCCACATGAAGCTGGTGTGTCTGCTGACCAAGAAGGGAGCGAGGGTAAGCGGCAGCCTGCTCTTTTGGGGCTGGGGCAGGGAAATGGCTTCATCTCATTGCTAGAATTATTATCTGCTAGGCCAGACTCTCTTGTCTCTGAAACTATAGCATACACAGAAAGGGTCGGGCTCCAAAGTGCCTGACTGGGGCAGCCTCAGAGAGGTGTGTTTGCTCATACACAGCAACTCTGTTTCATGTTGTCTAGGGGAAGGCAGAATTCCAGGGAGACCCTGGCTCCTAGCCACATGAGGAGGGCCAGCCTTTAAAAACCTGCAAGTATTGACCTAGAAAGCACCAAGATTGGTTTAAAATATTTTAAATGTTTGCTTTTTTCCCCTCTCTTCTTATCCCATTGTATGTCCTTTTAAAACAGTAAGATGAATTCCATGAACTCATGAAGAAGCCACGTGCCTGAGCTGCAGGAACTAGATTGCCTGGAATCTTCATCTGTTCACTTGCCAGCTCTAGGGTATTGGGCAAGTTATTGAGCCTATGTATGACTTAGGCTTCTTATCTGTAAAATGGGCATAACAGCAGTCCCTACCACAGGGCTGTCGAGTAAGCATTCAGTCATATATGAAATAAGTATGTATTACTATACAAGTTATGTATTACTATACAAGTTACTCTACAAAATCAATCAATTACTATACAAGTTGTATGTATTCATACAAGTATGAAGCAGAGTTGCTGTGTATGAGCAAACACACCTCTCTGAGGCTGCCCCAGTCAGGCACATTTACAAAGTGACCAATCCTGGGAGCCCGACCCTTTCTGTGTATGCTATAGTTTCAGAGACAAGAAAGCCGTCAGCTTTCTTTTTTGTTTTGACAGAGTCTCACTCTGTCGCTCAGTCTGGAGTGCAGTGGCATGAGCTCAGCTCACTACAACCTCCACCTCCCAGGTTTAAGTGATTCTCCTGCTTCATCCTCCAAGTAGCGGAGACTACAGGCACGCACCACCATGCCTGGTTAATTTTTGTATTTTTAGTACAGATGGGGTTCACCGTGTTGGCCAGGCTGGTCTCAAACTCCTGACCTCACATGATCTGCCTGCCTTGGCCTCCCAAACTGTTGAGATTATAGATGTGAGCCACCACATCTGGCCAGGAGCTGTCAGCTTTAATAGGGTGAATGAGAATAATACCGAGCTCACAGTAAATGCTAGATTGACTGGAAGCAATTTTTTGGGAAATGCGTCTTTTGAATAACAATAGAGATAAACTGCTAATTATCTTTTATCTTTTAATTAGGATATTTAAAGTTCAAAAAAATTAGGCTTATAACAGCTATGGGAGCTTTATTCTTTTCTCTCCAATCCAACATTTGGGACATACATAAACTTCAGTTCATGGAGAAGGGAAATGTGTGGCTAAGCCTTTGGGGTGGGTACGTTACTGCTGCACAACACTGCACCTCCATTTACGGATCCCAGCTGTGCTTTACACTTTATTCTGAGGCCAGCAGGCCTCCCCCCATCACAGCTGAAAGCTCTGGAGTAGGAAGCTGAGTGCTATTTTGGGGGGTTCTGGCAAAGCCTCTGAATGAGGGTACAGGGTGTCGCCAAATTTGGCAGGCATGCAAGGCTAGGCCCTGGGCTCCACTCCCAGGCCCAGTACTCTGGGGTTTAGACAGGGTATGAAGGGCTGCCACTGCTTTTGGGCCTTGAGGAGGTGTGTGGCACTCACTCACTTTTTCTGCCTAGCTGGCCTGCCCTGACTTTGTGGCCACCCCCGCTTTACTTGCCAGCATGCCCAGGCCACCGACCTGCATAAGGCCTCCTTCCCAATCAGATGCCACTTGGATTCTTTTCCTGCCCTTCCACACTCAGCTGATTTTCCACATCCCTCTCTTTCTTTGGATCTCCTGGCTTCGTGACCAGAGAGCGGCTTTACTCCCCCAAATTATAGCTTGTCACAGCAGACTTAGAATGCCCCACCCAAGCTACCAAAGTCGGGAAGTACAGGGCTTTGTCCGAGGGTTTAGTGTGTGTCTCCATACATACTCACAAGAGAGTTAGGAGCTTTGTGTAGTTTGCTGCAGGGACATGGGATTAAGGAGGGAGTTTTGTGACCGAGTCTTGCAAAGGGAACCTGAGGCTTGGAATGGTACATTCATTACGGTCTGGAAGTAATCCAGACTAAGGTTCCATGTTCTCCAGAAAGACAAGTTGGAATGTGAACCCCATGTATGCTTACAGGGAGTGGGGTTTGCACACAGTTAGGCTTATAACAGCTATGGGAGCTTTATTTTTTTTCTCTCAAATCCAACATTTGGGACATACATAAACTTCAGTTCATGGAGAAGGGCAATGTGTAGCTAAGCCTTTGGGGTGGGTACGTTACTGCTGCACATCACTGCACCTCCATTTACAGATCCCAGCTGTGCTTTACACTTATAACAGCTTATGGTGCATCCGCATGCTCAGAGGGAAAGTAGTGCTCAGCCATAACCTTCCCCCACTCCTGCCCCCAGGTGGACCACTTGGATAAGAAGGGCCAGTGTGCGCTTGTCCACAGTGCCCTACGGGGCCATGGTGACATTCTCCAGTACCTGCTGACCTGTGAGTGGTCGCCGGGTCCTCCCCAGCCAGGTGCCCTGAGGAAGAACCACGCCCTGCAGCAGGCACTGACCGCGGCCGCCAGCATGGGCCACAGCTTGGTGAGTGGGGCAGGGGTGTCCCCACTGGGAAACTAGAAGCTGTAGCTCAGCAAGTCAATTGACACACCGAAGGACTGAAAGAATGAGGATTCCAAGAACTAGCAGTTGGCATTGACCACCTGCAGTAGAAGGTCTTCTACGGGCATTGCATCCTTCCCACAAGTGACAGTGCACACTCCTGTGCACACGTGATGGGGACAGGCAGGCTTGTTCTTCTGTGGGAAGCCTTTTGATGACATTAACTCTCAGCTCTTGCTTACGTCTCTCCTCCTTCCCTGCTCTGCCCTCTAGACCTGCTGTTTTACATTTTTTCCCCTTTGATTCATTCTTCTGTCCTTGTGTTCATTTAAAAATAATCACATAGAATCCTGATTCTAAAATCGTTCCTGAGTATTTGAAGGATTTTTAAAAATAGAACTTTAATGCTTTGATAGCATGCAAGAATGCTTGTCATTTACAGCTCCTCCACTGAATGAAAACTCCATGCAGTAGTTAAATAGAGCATTTATTTCTGACAGATGTTGGTATTCCTCAGTTTGAAGATTTAATTGTCAACCTCCTGACCTGTGTGTCTTGGCTTTCTTTATCTGTGAATTTAATAACGTTTTGCTCGTGCCCTCCTGTGTATTTCTCATTCTGAATTATCTTCAGGCAATTAGAGGTGCCAGTATTTGGTAAGATTCTTTTTCCAAAATGACTTTAGTAAATTTGAGTGCAAAGCTGGCTGGCTGACTTTGGCATTCAAAACTCATGGGCAGACACACACACAAGCATGAAATAGTGGCTGGCTAATTTCTGGCATTTAAAACATTAAACACACACACACACATATATATATATACACACACAGACATACTGTTAAACACACATGTGAAAATATAGATGTTTTCCTTTTTTTAAGTGTGAAAAGTCATCATTGGAAGGACCATAAATGCCTAGGAATGACCTTTGTCTTAACCCATGCAAACCCCCTTGTTTTAAAGCTTGTTGGGAGGAAATGCTGAGCGAACACCACCTCAGCACAGCCAGTAGAGTGAAAAAAGCAGGGTCTGTTCACCACAAGACTTGGATGGTTTGTTAGTTTCCTAATGCCGTTATCACAAATGAATGCAAACTTAGTGGCTTAAAGTAGCACACACTTACTCTTAGAGTTCTGGAGGTCAGAAGTCTAAAATCACACTATTGGGAGGCCAGCCTTCCTTCTGAAGTCTGTAGGGGAGAACCTGTCTCCTTGCTTTTTCTCACTTCTTGAAGCCATCTGTATTTTTTAGCTCGTGTACCCTTCCTCCATCTCCAGAGTGCCTTACTTTCATCTTAGCCTCTGTTGTCTCATTTCCTCTGTCCTCTGACCTGGACTCCTCCTGTCTCTCTTAAGAGGATGGTTGTGATTTATTAGATCAGGTGTGTATCAGATATAGACCTTGATGGTTTGAGATAATCGCCCCATTTCAGGGTTCATAATCACATCTGCAATTCCTTGCCCTGTAAGGTCACATTCGCAGGCTTTGGGGATTGGGATGTAGACACCTTTGGGGGCCATTATTCAGCCTACCACAAAGGGTGTGGGCTAGGAGACTGGAAGCTGGCTTTGTCGTGTTCTCCCATTGCTTGCTGCTGTTGCTCGGGGTGAACGCCGGCTCAGGTCCAGGGCACAGATGCTTCGTCTCCTTGCAAGCCAGGATTCCTGCCTCCATACCTGTGACCTGACCTACCCTTTGACAGGAGGAGTCCCATAAGGGAAAAAGAATAATGCTACCAGTAGAAAATGTATTTGAACCATACTTTGTAAAAATTTTGAAAAAGGTATATTGCCTTGTTTTCCTTCCTTGTGAAAAATTGATTCACTATCTTGTGATTTATGCAGAAACTGCACTTGGTGTGATCTGCCATGTCCTTTGTTGATGAGGCTGGCATATATGGGTCATGTTGGAATTCATTAGAATTCTGAGTACCTAGTAATCCTGAACCATGTTGCTGAAATTCAGAGATTTTTTTTTTTAATTATTCTTTAACTGAAAGTGTGAATAGCGTATGAATTATGCTTGAAAACAGTTTTCATTATATTTTTCTCTCTTTGTGCGGCGTGAGATAATGGTTAAAAAACAACACACTCTCTCCTTTGATACATGGGCTATATAATAAGCACCTCTTGCTATGAGAACTCATTAAATCACCTTGCCACTTCTGACAGGTGGTCCAGTGCTTGCTGGGGATGGAGAAGGAACATGAAGTAGAAGTCAATGGCACCGACACATTGTGGGGAGAAACAGGTAATTATAATGCCACTGCTTGTAGTCTGGGGCAGCTTGCTTGATGTTTTAGCCCTATTTTGGCCTAATTGTCTTAAGAATGACTATGATGTATGTAGTCCTATTTTTATTTTATCACAGGCATTTGAAGTTTAGAGCTCCTTGAACTTTCTAAATGAGTAGCAAAACTTTGCTGGAAGCATAAGATTTTATTTTTTAAAGCAATCCTATTAACTGATTATTTTGAATTAGACCAGCAGTTACTGTGCATCAGATGAATGTCAGGTGGAAGTACCTAAGTAAGGTGTTTTCTGGCTTGCCGAATCTCACACATCTCACCAACGTGATCTTCCTGTGACCTGCGCACAGTGAGCTAGGCATGAACTTTTATCCCCATTGTCACATGAATCAAAGGCAGCTCAGCACAGAAGGCAGTGGCCTGCCCTGCCCCGTAGAGAATGAGGGTAAAACTCAGCCTCATGGGGTTTACTCACGTTACCATAAAAATGCAGGCTATCAAGTCATTTTCATTGATCTTTACAGTGAGAAGCTTGGGCTGAGCACATCCTGGTGAAGATTTCAGTTTGTTACTTGTGAGACTAAATCAGTAATGCTGCTTTCCAGTTTTCTACTTGACTGGACTAGTGTTAGAAATCTGAGACTTTAAATTACAAGTTGTTTTTAAATAGACGTCAGCAAGAGTATTTAAAATGAATTTCCAGGTTATGTTTCTGTTGTGTACCTGGTATATAGTGACTTCCATTTCTCTTGCACAGATTTGTTTCCAAATGCTCCTAAATTATTTCCTAACAAGCCAAATGGTGGTGTGGAGAGCTTATTAGATAGCTCACTCTAGGAGAAAGCCACAGAGCCTCACCTCCTGGCAGGAGTGCAGGCCTTTGCTTCAGAGCCTCAGAGCTGTGTGTTCCATCCCCATTGTGGGCCCAAAGAAGGAGCTGGGTGTGCTCCCAGGTGCAGAGAAAGTACAGAATTCCAGCGGAGTTGGATTATATCTACGGGTAAAAAGTATGTGGATTGAAATATTGCCTAATTCTTTATGTAGTCCTCCCCCTTCCCTTTTAAATAGTATAGGCTGCTCTATCATTTGGTGAAAGAAAAGTTTCCATCACATTCCAAATGATGTGGTGGGCAGGAGTGTTGCTGAGTGGATAAGAGCATGACTACTGACAGCCAGAAAGTCTAAATCCCTGTTCTTTCATTGCCTAGTGATAAGAGCCTCTTGGGGTACTTGGGCTTAGACATTCTCATTCACTAGGGGGAAAGCCCAGGATGTAATTTTCTTAACAAGCATCCCAAGTCATTTCAGGTGACTCCTAGCGCCCTGCAGAGCTGTCTAGAAAGCCTGACATAGAGTGACACACAGTGGGAGGTACCCGTGAAGACGATGGACATCAGGTCTAGCAGCCATGACATCACACATTTAGCTCAAGTGAGAATTTCTTACTTTAATATTCAAGATGACTTTTTTATTTGGAAGAAAATTCCAGAGAAGGGCTGATTTTTGAAGGCTTTGTGTGAGCTCTGTTCTCTCAATGACCAGTCCTGAATTGCATTATCCTCCTGCCTTGAGAATCTGCCCGTCAGTTGATGGCTAAAGAGACACATGAGAAACAACAGACTTCCCACCAGTCTTTATCTAGATCAGAATTCTTGGCAGTTTGGCTGGATTCTCTACTTCAGGATCTTCCCAGGCTCCTAATTGGGTATTGGCTGGCTGGGGCTGTGTTCTTCTCAGAGATTCCACTGGGGAAAGACCCACTTCCAAGCTCTCAGCTGTTGGCAGAATTCATCTCTTTGTAGTTGTCCCTGGGTCTTAATGAAAAGGTAAACAGCAACTTGGCCCCTCCCTTCCAAAGCCTCCTGCATAACCTTCAGACCACTTTGCAACCTGGGAAGCAGTTCACACTCTTCCTCACCAGGCATCAGGGTGAATTTCATCAGGCAAGAGTTTACTTGAGACGCTTGTTAAAATGTAAACCAAAAAGAAGCAAGCTAAGTGCTATTTTTCAGGCTAAAAGAGCCACAGTGACTCTCTGTGGACTGCATCTCAACAAAATCCACCTTGCCTTCTCTGTGCATTTTTCTGTCTGGTACCTTTCTCTTGTGCTCCTTCAAAGACAACCACTATCGTCTACTGTCCCAAGCCCTCCTACTTTCCAGGCCTGCATTTGTCAGAGGAATACCTTGAAATCTTGCAGGGGGTTTCAGCTGAGAGAACATCTGCAAATATGGGTCTTTACACAAATGTATACTACATGCTCTGGAATGTGACATCCGTGTTGGGGATTTGGCCACGTGGGGTCTGTTACCAACCCTAAATGTAGGAATGAAGGCAGATGAGGCATCGTACAGAGAACTGAAGGCCTTGGTAAGGATCCTGCGAGTGAATCGGTGAGCTCGCAGTCCTGGTTCTCACCAAGGCTCGACTTCAAGCCATGGGCCCTGGGATTCCCCAGCCTGTGTGACTGCACTGCTGTGTGCATTGTTGCTTGTTGCTGTGGGGACCCACAGAAGGGAAAGGAGTGGTTTTGCATCCTGTTCTCATTTGGTCCTCATTCCTGGGTGTAGTCAATGGTGTTTTGGGTCCAAAACACTCTAGGATGAACCTTATCTGTCCCTAGCCACAGCATAAGGATAGGATCCCAAGAGTAATACCTATCTGGGATGTGGGAAGGTAGCAGAAAAACTGGAAGCTTTGTGTGGATAGCAGTTCATTATTTCTTTTGAAACCTTAAATATGTTTACAGAAGTCTGTCCAGCATGGATTTGGCTGTGAACAGCTTGGCTTTAAAATGCTAGCTGATGAGGTGACAAGGCAGAGCTTCCTCTTCTGTTTTGACTCATCTGCCGGCCTTTGGTTTTCCTGCAGGGACACCCCCGTTAGGAGGACAGCTACCTGCCCATCTCTTCTCTGCCATTGCCAGAGCCAGTGGCGCAGGAGCTAAATTCATGCACAAATTCCTCTTCCAGTTTTCTGCCAGGAGAGCCTTGCAATTCAGTGAATCTGTTCCACATGGCGGAAATGTGGTTGTCATACCTGTTGCTGATTAGAAGCGGTGGGTTCTTGGTGAGGAAGAATGACAGCCACCAGTCAGGGAACAGCAGCCCCATGGAGGTCCCCCTCACTCAGGCCTTCAGTGTGGTGGCACTGGGCACAGCAGCAGCCCTCCACCCTCAGAGCCTTGCACATCTGACTGCTGGTGACCCTGAGTCAACAAATGTCATCACAGAAGTAGGTGGCTCCTGTGTTAGGTTGAAGGAGACAAGAAAATATACAATAGAATTTTAAGACATTCATAAAAAATGGGAACAGTATTTAGTTTGGGGGTTTACTGCAGTAAACCCACAGCCTTTAGAAAACTTGCAGACTGTCTCTACTGGTTTTGGAGAGCAGAGGGCTTAACTTGTGTAAGTTTTTGTTTTCACCAGCATCTGGGATCATTTGCTTTTTGTCTGTCCAATGTTTAGGGACAAGCCATTCAGAACTCAGTGCTGTAGTTCAGTAGCTCTTGAGCTCTCCCTCTCACCATGCATCCTCCGCAGCTTCAAACAAAAGACTGTAGCAGAGAATAAGTAATATGATCCATTCATCAGAAGAAAGCTCAGAGCAGATGATGAATGCCTGCACCTAACAGCACCACCCTGAGGATGCCAAGGCCCTTGGCTCGGTGATATTCAGACTTGGTCAGTGTCTGTTCCGTAGTTTCTCGGCAGCCTGAAACATGGTGAGAACCCACCAGATGCTTGTGGCGTCTGTTTCAGGCATTCCACAGCTGTGACAATTCCATGCTTCCTCCCAAAAAGTTCTGGCTACACTGAGTTACTATCTCCATGTCAGTGTTTGCTGTGAATCAGCCCAAGCCGAAGTGACCAGAGATGCTTAGCTGGTGACCTCATGCTGCTGTGGATTGGCAGAAGGACTGTGTTTGCAAGTTCCAGGCCACTCTTAAGTGTGTGAGCCTGCTTGTGGGCTTCTGGTTAGAACCTTGCTCTGAATAGAAGAGAACAGAGGCCCTTCTGCTCCAGCACTTGCCATGTAGGCAGATGGGCCTGTCTGGTATCAGAGCCTTACCCCTCTCCACTCCCTTGGATCACTCTGCAGGTCCCTTCATAGGATGTACCATCAGTACATCATATTTGATGGACTTTTTTTTGTTTTTGTTTTGTTTTTTTGAGACAGAGTCTCGCTCTGTTGCCAGGCTAGAGTGCTGTGGTGTGATCTCGGCTCACTGCAACCTCCAACTCCCTGGTTCACGGGATTCTCCTGCCTCAGCCTCCCGAGTAGCTGGGATTACAGGCATGCACCACCATGCCGAGCTAATTTTTGTAATTTTAGTAGAGTTTTCACCATATTGGCCAGACTGGTCTTGATCTCCTTACCTCGTGATCCACCCAACTTGGCGCCTCCCAAAGTGCTGGGATTATAGGTGTGAGCCACCGCATCTGGCCTTGATAGGCTTATTTGATGTGGCTTATTTGACAGGTGGCTGCTTTTCCCAAATTGTGGGCTTTTTTGGGTTTGTTTTTTGAGACAGGGTCACACTCTGTCACCCATGTTGGAGTGCAGTGGCGCAATCACGGTTCACTGCAGCATCTGCCTCCCCAGGCTCAGGTGCTCCTCCCACCTTGGGCTCCTGAGTAGCTACGACTACAGGCATGAGCCACCACACCTGGCTAATTTTTGTATTTTTGGTAGAGACGCAAAACATGGGGATTCACCATGTTGCCCAGGCTGGTCTCAAATCCTTGGGCTCAAGCAGTCCTCCTGACTCAGCCTCCCAAAGTGCTGGGATTACAGGCATGAGCCACCACACCCAGCCAGTCATGGGCTTTGTGAGGGCAGAAGTTTCCCTGTCTTTTGTCCTCACGTTTGTGTATGGCAGCCGTCGGTTCTAGTGCTACCCAATAGAACTTTCTGTAGTAATGGAAGTGGTATCTGTTTTGTCCTGCATGGTAGCTACTAGCCACATGTGGCTATTGAGTACTTGAAATGTGACTTGTGCAACTGAGGAACAGTAGTTTAAAATCTCATCTTAATTTATCTAAATTATATGTGACAGGTGGCCACCAAATTGGACAGTGCAGGTATAGCCCGGTCCTTGTCACATAGGTATTGACCAAGTGGACAAGTGGATTTACATGAAACAAACTCATATTTTTAGGGAGGGAGATGTTCACCTGCAGAATAATTTGGGATAAATACCTGTGGTTGGAGGGGGAGGAGTAAGGGGCCTGGTCACTCATAAAGACCCAGTGTCCTGATTTCTTGGTGTCCTAGCTCAGACCATGCTTTGCTGGACTCCAGGATGGCTCACATCCTCTCGCCAAGTCCTCGGTGGGCTGCTGGGTTGGATCTTTGGAAACACAGCTATTAGCCAAGCATAGAGTGGGCATAGCCCCATCGGTGTCCATAACATCTGCCTTTCTGCAGCCTGGGTGTGCTGTGCCCTCATGCAGATCTCTGGCAGCCATCCTGCCCTGTCATGGTCACCCCCTCAGAGGTCCTTCTGTTTGAAGGAAGGTCACCAGCACACCCAGAGCCCCATGCTTCGTGCACAGGACCATGGTGGCTCCCCAGGGCTGCCCTGCCCTAATTTCTGGAAGGGGATGCCCTATCAGAGTTGGTTAGAAGTATGACTGAAATACTTCATGTGAAGTGTTATTTTATGTTAAATCAGTACTATTTTAATTGTTGAATACTTTCTAAAGGAGTTTAGTCAGGTAAGTAATTTTTATTGCCAAAGCAACTATTTGCCTCTGTTCCTAAGATGGGCCAGATTTTCTCCACTGTCAGTTGAATGGACTATTTAGCCGCATCGCAGGCCTCCCTTTGTGTAGTGCATTGAAGCAGTTCCACTCAGCATGTGTGCTCACCGTAGTTCACTGTTCACTAATTCTGGATGGAATTTTGGACAGAACCTGGCTCCCTCTGGATCTTGAGCCCTTAGGCAGTGCCCTGCAGCTGGGGTGGGTGTTTCCAGGCCCCTCTTGGGGGCGGGATCCTCGCACCTGTTTCCAAATTGGGCTGTGAAGCTGGGTCCTGTTGTATTTGACACTTTGATGATTTTCGTTTCCCTCTTGTTTCCATGGGACTGCTTTCCTTTCCCCTTCTGTGGCTCTTTTGGCTTCCATCACAGGGAGCCCCAGGCATGGAGAGTGGGCTTCCCACATCCAAAGCCGCCCCAGAACACAGGGAGCCGGATGCCTTATTACTGTTGGTGTAAAAATGACCCATTCTTCATTTGAATTTACCGTAGGCATTTTGGAGAGAGGAGGGGCTGTTATTTGATAAGAATGTAAAATGTCAGGCCTACTGGATTGAGCTTTGCAGTCACATATATAGTCATCCCCCACATAATGATGTTTCTGTCAGCAACACACTGCATGTGAGAAGGTGTTCCCATAAAAATACTGTGTCTTTACTTTTTCTGTGTTGCTATTTTTTCTGTGGTTAGTTACACAAGTACCACTGTGTTACAGCTGCCTACAGTATCCACTACAGTAAGAGGCTGTACCGGTTAGCAGTTTAGGAGCAAGGTGCTGTACTATGTAGCCTAGGTATGTAGTAGACTACACCATCGAGGTTCGTGTAAGTCCACCATGTGGTGTTAGCACGATCATACAATCACCTAATGATACATTTCTCAGGATGCATCCCTGCCATTGATGATGTGTGACCTTTAATCATGAAGTATCCTCCTCATTAGGTAATGCATGCACATCTCAGGACAGAATTTCAGGTGAGAGACTGGAAGGAAAGTGTTTGCCCATGGCTTGTTGGGGCATGTGGAGAATATGTGTTACATGGAACACACGTGGAGGATCCTGTAGGGAAAACTGTGACTTGCTGTCGAATACTGAAGATACTGGATTTTTCAGAGGTCCTGAGCATCTCACCAGTACTGGTTTTGGAAATTTTTTATCAAGGCATTCCTTCCTCTGAAAGTGTTTGTTCTAAGAAGGTTCAGTAAGGTTAGTGGGCATGGAAATCCAGGCTGCTGTCAGTCGGAACTGTCCTCGGCATAACAACATGATGGGGAGTAAGGCAGTACCCTCAAGGGTGCGTGGGAGGGACTACCCAGGATCCTGAAAGGAGCAAGATGGGGTGGGGTGACCCTGTGCCTTATAAAGGAGGGACAAAGTGGGGTTACCAGCATGGAAGGGGTAACAGGGCTCTGGATGGAAAGGATGGGCACAGGGGTCCCCCAAACAGTAGAGGCAGATGGGGGATCAGAACTGAGGGGGCTGGGTTTGTCCACACCCTGTCCTCCTGGTCTCACAGATCCCTGGGTTTTGCCCCTGATGTGGGTGGGTTCTGGAGACCACTCCTCTCTGCAAAGAGGGCAGAGGGGTCAGGTCAGCATGTCCCCACCCTGTAGGGTAGGCTGCGAGGCCAGCAGTGAGCAGGTAGAAACCCAGGGGTGGCGTCTCAAGCATGAACGAATTGGCCCCTTAACCATCTTCTTCAAGCTGTTCTTGCTGTACGTAGAGTCCATTTTTCTAATGAGTGAATCCTGAATGTTTAACAAAAAATACTTCTGCCTTCAACAGAAAAATGTATTCATTCATATTTTGGGAAGGATTACACTCCCACAGAAAAATCATCCTTGTTTCTTTCAAATTCTTGAAATGATATTTGGATTCTTTCTGTGTTTTGGGGGCCAGATGTGAGATAGTGTAAAATGCTTTTGTGGAAATGCCCCCTTTTTACACTGAGAACTTACGTGGTGTCCTGGCACGTAACCAAGTCCTCAGCACAAGCTTAGTCCTTACCGAGAGGAGAGACAGAACTTTATGCCTGCTTTAAATAACTTGGTGTGTAACCCAGCCTTCCACATGTGAACATTCTCAGCACACTTTAGAAGTGACAGCTGTCCAAAGGTCCAGTCTTCTCATGGATTCTTAGAAGAACAAAGTCTGTATGAAAGATGGCTTATATTGTTTATCTTTTAGGAAATTATTTTTAAATTGAGGTTACATTATTTATAGCACACACATTATTCCTCAAAGGATTTGAAGAAGCTTACTTGAAATGATGCAGATAAGAACTTTAAAACACTAAGTCAGGAATAGGACATGAAGAACCACTCAAACATTCGTGCCATGGCATACTAAATTGAGCTACCACTGTGGCTGTAGAATGCCATGTGGCCAGAATTAGAGGGGAATACACTCCTTATAAACTATTTTTATTGTCCATGGGAGAAATCACAGCAGTTCCTCAGAAAAAGAGAAGCACTTTCTGGTACTTTCATTCTAAACAACACTCATAGAAGGTTGTTGGTTGCTTTAGATATTTTTAAAGGTGACTTCCTGGAGGCAGCAGTGTAGGAGCTAAGAACTCAGACTGGCTGGGTGCAGTGGCTCATGCCTGTAATCCCAGCACTTAGGGAGACCGAGGCGGATATGAGGTCAGGAGTTCAAGACCAGCCTGGCCAACATGGTGAAACCCAGTCTCTACTAAAAATACAAAAACTAGCCAGGCGTGGTGGCAGGTGCCTGTAATCCCAGCTACTCAGGAGGCTGAGTCAGGGAATTGCTTAAACCCAGGAGGCAGAGGTTGCAGTGAGCCAAGATTATGCCACTGCACTCCAGCCTGGGCAACAGAGTGATACTTGTCTCAAAAAACAAAACAAAACAAAAACCTTAGACTTAGCCACACTCCCACTGGCTGTGGGACCTTAAGTAAGTTGTTTAATTTCTCTGGGGCTTATTTTCCTCATCTGTAACAGAACTGTGAGTAGTGCTTGCCTCATAGAAGTTGATTGTGTTCACCAAATTTGTGAATATGGAGGACCAAGAGCATTGTGTAGGCAGCCCTTTACAAATGGCATGGTATGTTATTTAAATCCAATAGCATCTTCCTGTTTTGATCAAGAGCATGG
This sequence comes from Piliocolobus tephrosceles, assembly GCF_002776525.5. Lineage (NCBI taxonomy): Eukaryota > Metazoa > Chordata > Mammalia > Primates > Cercopithecidae > Piliocolobus > Piliocolobus tephrosceles. The sequence continues at coordinate 44,920,381 of NC_045444.1, forward strand.
CTTCAGGTCCATTCCATTGCTCGGGTTAGGTTTCTGACTCTGACACTGATTCCCTTTGTGATTTGGGGCAGATGATGTAACTCCTGTGACTCAGTTATTTCACCTCAGTAACGTGGGCATCATCGTGACACCTGGTTCAAAAGGTTCTTAACAAGATTAAATGAGAATCCACCCGGGGTATTTTGTGCAGCTCTCAGCAGTTGATGCGTGTTCAATAAATGCTATGTATTGTCAGGGTTGTGATAAGTTGATTAATATTATTATTGTAATGTGTTATTAATGTATGCTATACATTTGTCGGTTAAGTGGATGTGTAAGTGATGGAATCTTCAACTTTGCAATTACTTTGGAAGATGGAGTCATAAGGATGGAAAAGAAAGGAATTTTGAGGCCGGGCGCGGTGGCTCAAGCCTGTAATCCCAGCACTTTGGGAGGCCGAGACGGGTGGATCACGAGGTCAGCAGATCGAGACCATCCTGGCTAACACGGTGAAACCCCGTCTCTACTAAAAAATACAAAAAACTAGCCAGGCGAGGTGGCGGGTGCCTGTAGTCCCAGCTACTTTGGAGGCTGAGGCAGGAGAATGGCTTAAACCCGGGAGGCGGAGCTTGCAGTGAGCTGAGATCCCGCCACTGCACTCCAGCCTGGGCGACAGAGCAAGACTCCGTCTCAAAAAAAAAAAAAAAAAGAAAGGAATTTTGGTCACACGTGTAAAGTCCTGTTTACAGGTGCAGTTACACATTTTATTTTTTAAAAGAAGTTGGCAATTTGAGGTTCCTGTTTAATCTCAAATGCACATACAGGCTGACAGTGCTTTTACAGTAGAATTTGTAACATGGTCAGGAGCGTTCTGGTTCCCCAGATTTGGATTCTGCCGTGTCTTCACCTCCCATAGATAGCTCGGTGAAAACAGGGTCATGTCTGTCAGCAGAGGGAGCCACATTTTTCCATGATGCTTGGTTGATGCCTGTTGTCTTATAACACAGAATCCCCGTATCTGGCCCCAGCCAGGCTGCTTCTGCAGGCCCATCATGGCTGTTGGGAGATCTGGCCCTCCTGGGAGAGTTTTGGCAAATGGGAAACAATAAGCAAGGTGTTCAAAACCACAACTTTTTAAATTTGTGCATGAGATAGTTCTGAGAGATGCATCCTTAGGCAATTTGGTCATTGTGTGAACATCCGCCAGTGTACTTACACAAGCCTGGATGGCACAGCCTATTGCTCCCAGGCTCCAAGCCTGTACAGCATATTGCTGTACTGAATACTGTAGGCAGCTATAACACAAAGGTAAATATTTGCGTGTCTAAACATAGAGAAGGTATAAAAATGTATTATGAGACCACTGTGCTGTTGTAGTATGCACAGTCTGTCGCTGACTGAAACATCGTCACACGGCCTGTGACTGTACCTGGGCAGTGCTGGCTTCCCATTCGTGAGGTCACTGAACAGCAGTGCCCCAGCCTGCAGAAGCTTCAGTTGAGGCTTGGCAGTGTTGGAGGCTTGTCCCAGACCCCAAGGCTTGGGACGTTTGTCTCCCAGTGCAAGTACAGTTTTCTGGAAGAGCCATCTTGATTACCTTCATTTTATCCTTTAAATTGTTTAGGATTAGGTTAGATAACTGCCTGGTCTTTGTAGAGGTGAAAAATTTATAGCTCTTGGAGAGTATGTTCTTCTAATAGAAGCCTTCCCCTCCCTCAGAGACAGGAGGAAATGCCTAACAAAGAACAAAGCGAGGCTACGAAATTTGGCTTCTGTAAATCTTGGTCCTATTTCTAGAAGGTGGGGCGGGGTGGCACATTGCCTGGCCTTTTGGGGAGGGGTTGCTGCTTTGAGCCAGAGGACATGGGGGCCAGCTTCCCCGAGGCCCTCAGCATGACAGCTGAGCTCCCAGTGGCGGCAAAGCAAGTCTGACTGGTCAGCCTCCGTGTAGCCACTTAGAGTCAGTTACAAAGGTGGGGCGGGCAGTCATTCCCAGAGTTAAAAAAAAAAAAAATCCTAAAATCCCTCATTACATTTTACCATTGAGATAAAGTAGCTGAGAAATGTGCAATGTGTCAGGCACACTCTTTCCTGGTGGTCTCTGCCTTTACAGTTGAGCAGGGTGTGGCCATCGGGCCTGGGCTGAGGGTCAAGCATCACTACCTTCATCACATCTCACAGTTCTCACCTTGGCCACAATTAGATGACATTTATGAGAACCCTGCTGCTTTCAATTAATGTTGACACTCATTTTTTTCATTTTCCACTCATTTTTGTAAAATATGGGAGAGGCCAGGATAATAGGAAGTAAATTCCACATGTGAATACAAGTATACAGGCAGAGCCCAGCCACCCTGCCCTGCCCGCAGTGCCCTCTCAGCCAGCAGAAAGTGGGTTCTCCTGGTGTAAGCTGTTCTCCGGAGGTAGTTCATTCCGGCTTGCAGAATGGTTTTCATACATCCATGGGTAATGCATGAAAAGGTCATAGTCTGCCAGCAGGAAGCTACTTCTGTGTGCACTGACCCTGCTGCCCTTCTCTCTAAAGCCCCCAAATTGGGTCCAAAACCAAATGTGGGTGGGAATACAGACCCATTGTTGTGATCTGTAAGCCAAGCCATCCTGAGCCTGGGTAGCATATCCCGTGAATTTGAGTGACAGATCTGCTATAAAATTTTAGGAATAGCCCTGTTTGTGGAATGACTGTGTCCCTGGCAAGTTGACAGTGGAGTTTTTGCAAATCAAATCTTTTCCCAGAGAACTTTAGTATATAAAAGATTGCTGCAAACCATCCATTTTATGGTGCAAAAAACTCTCTCTTGCTGCTGTTTCCAATACGTTCAGATTGTTGTCAGGTTTTGTTTTTTTTTTTTTTTTTTTTTTAATTTACTTTGAGACCGTGTCTTGCTCTGTCACCAGGCTGGAGTGCAGTGGAGAGATCTCGGCTCACTGCAAGCTCCGCCTCCCGGATTCAAGTGATTCTCCTGCCTCAGCTTCCCGAATAGCTGGGATTACAGCTGTGTGCCATCATGCCCAGCTAATTTTTGTACTTTTAGTAGAGACAGGGTTGCACCATGTTGGCCAGAATGGTCTCGATCTCTTGACCTCGTGATCTGCCGGCCTCGGCCTCCCAAAGTGCTGGGATTACAGGCATGAGCCACCGCGCCGGCCTTTTTTTTTTTTTGATTGTTTGTTTTAAGATGGAGTCTTGCTTTATTGCCCAGGCTAGAGTACAATGGCACAATCTCTGCTCACTGCAATCTCTGCCTCCCAGGTTCAAGCAATTCTCCTGCCTCTGCCTCCCGAGTAGCTGGGATTACAGGCGTGTGCCATCACGCCCAGCTAATTTTTGTACTTTTAGTAGAGACAGGGTTTCACCATGTTGGCCAGAATGGTCTTGATCTCTTGACCTCGTGATCTGCCCGCCTCGGCGTCCCAGAGTGCTGGGATTACAGGCGTGAGCCACCGTGCCCGGCCAGTCAGGTTGTTCGTAAAATGAACGTCTGCCATTACAAACCTACTTGCCTTCTCAAGACAGGAGGCAAGTTGCTGAGGTGAAATTATTCAGATCGTCAGAAAATATGTGCTTTCATGGGAATCTAATTCACAAATGCCATCTTGTTAAGGATTTTGCAACTAGAATAAATTGTGTCCAATTTGAGTCCTAAAAAGTGCCATCTGTTCACGTTGATTTTTGAGCTCCCATTTCATACCAAGTCTTTTTTTTTTTTCTCCATCTTTGTATTTCACTGGCCAGAAGGCAAGGTACTGCCCGTAGCAGGGCATTCTTTTCTCCTGCCCTCCCCTGCCCTCTTTTCCTTCGGGTCAGGCGGAGTGCATTAACCCTCACTGGAGCCTGGTGGGCAGCACCCGAGGTCGGCCTTTGCAGCAGAATAGCTGGAATTCCTGAGCATAATTTAGCCATGGTCCTGTTTGCTTAAGCATGTGGCTGGCTATTCTTCAGTCTCTTTTGTTTCCGTATATGGTGTTGGTAAGTCCCTGAGGCTGCTAAAACTTGAGATCCCCTGAAAATGGCAGAGCCTCAGGAGTTTGCAGCGATGGCCCCAGAATACTCAATCTGCTTAGAAAAAGGAAAACACAGATCTTGTTTTCTGTCTGCATCATTTGTAAACGAGAGCCTCGTCAGGAATTTGTGTGTAGTACGTGATCTGTTTTAAGCCTGAGCAAAGTCTGCCTGTACTTACAGGTTTTTAGTTGCCTCGAGGAAGTCACCAAATACCATAGCAAGAGTTGTGAAGGAAAAGGAGGAGGACAGAGTCTAACCCCGTTGCCATGCCCAGGGTGGCACACTCGCCCCTTGTCAGTTGCTCCAACTTGTGGCTTCTCTGATGCCTCTGTGAAACAGAGGTCCCTATTTTTAGTGCTGGACTATCATTTCTGATGTGCTGCTGTTGCAAAAATTCAGCAGCAGCTGCAACAGAAATCCTGATTTAAAGGCCCCATTTATAATGGAGATGAAACTTGTTTACTGAATAAAAGAGCAGAATGCTGTGGTGGATGGGCTGCTTCAGATCTCATCAAATGGAAGAGTCCTGTGTTTATTCCTTTGCATGGTGTCATGCATTTACCTGGGCCCTGCCTCTGCATGGAGCCAATGTGTCTTTGTTTTGATTCATTCCTCCTTCTGGTTAACCGGGGAGAAGAGAAAGAGGGAGTTGTTCTTTGCCTGGAGGAAAATGGCAGAGCAGCAGCAGATCCAGGTAGTGGTTCAATACCCAGATCTTCCAGCGTAACAATCACAAGATCAGATCAATCCAGATAATGTATATTGTAGGAGAGGAAGAAATCACTTTATCCTTACCCTTCACAGTTCTTGGGACAGACTGCAGCGATGAAAGACAGATTAACACAAACAGAAGTCGAATAGCAGGTGTATCTTGTTATCTTGTGTTGTATCTGTGGGAGATACCCAGAGAAATGAGTCAGTGTCCAAGAGGTGGCTTAGATTTTAGGCTTAAAAGCCATCATCCCAGCCGGGCACCGTGGCACATGCCTGTAATCCCAGCACTTTGGAAGGCTGAGGCGGGCAGATCACAAGGTCAGGAGTTCGAGACCTGCTTGGCCAACATGGTGAAACCCCGCCTCTACTAAAAATACAAAAATTAGCCAGGTGTGGTTGTGCACGCCTGTAATCCCAGCTAACTGGGAGGCCAAGGCAGGAGAATTGCTTGAACCTGAGAAGCAGAGGTTGCAGTGAGCTGAGATTGTGCTACTGCACTCCAGCCTGGGTGACAGAGTGAGAAACCATCTCAAAGGAAAAAAAAAAATCCCCTGAAACAAAGATAAATGGTGTGGGGAAGGCCAGTTATGGGGAGGTACCCAAGAAAAGCGGTTAACAAGGGTAAGGTTTGTGAGCCAGATTTTTCATTGATAGAAGTCTCTAGTCATGTAGTCATCCTTCTCTTCTTGGTATAGAAAGGAAGACACCCTTGAATTTTGTCTTACAAGAGGATAACTTCTCTGTTTTTGGAATCCCTCCTGTGTCTTCAGTATCTCAAAATAATCAGCTCAAAATCTTTATGCAAAAAGGTGTATTTTGGGGTGGCATATTCTGGTCTCTCACAATATAAAAGTACCCCAAGCCTTATATTAGTAGGAATCATTAACATTATCATTGTGGCAGGAAGAGACTACAGCGGGAATTCCCAGGACAGCAGGGACCAGAACTGGTTTGTGTAGATTCTCAGAGTACAGATAGGATCACCTTGGACCCTGGTTTCCAAACATTTTAGGTATGGGAACCGCCTCCCACCTCTGTCTCTGTGTGTCGGTATGTAAAACTGACATAAATACCATCCTGTTAATGGTATTTATGTCAGTTTTACATACTGACGTACTGAGATTAAATGTCTGCTCAGGAAGGGCAATGGGCCTGTTTGCATAACACAAATATGAATGGTACCTGCAGTCCAGATCAGCTGTAGCATCCGTGCCCTTCAATATTTTGTTCTGGTTGCACTGTCTTGAAAGAATCCACTTCGTCATCCAGATCAGTGATGCAGATGGCAATTGTTGTTAAGAACGGCTCTTCCTGTAGTTCTAAGAAATTATCTAACTAGAAAGATGACAGGAAAAGCACTATTATGAGGACTGCCCAGTGGTAAGTTATTCTGGACACCCATGGTAATGCGCTGGGCCCCAAGGTATCAGAATTTAGTGATAGCGGCCAGGCACAGTGGCTCACACCTGTAATCCTAGCACTTTGGGAAGCCAAGGTGGGCAGATCGCCTGAGGTCAGGAGCTCAAGACCAGCCTGGCCAACATGGTGAAACCCCGTCTCTACTAAAAATATAAAAATCAGCCGGGCATGGGGGCTCGTGCCTGTAATCCCAGCTACTCGGGAGGCTGAGGCAGGGGAATCCCTTGGACCTGGGAGGCAAAGGTTGCAGTGAGCCAAGACTGCACCACTGCACTCCAGCCTAGGTAACAGAGCAAGATCCTGTCTCAAAAACAAAAAGAAAGAATTTAGTAACTGCAAAGGTGGTGGTGGTTGGGTGGGGGGGGGGTATTGTGTTTATTACAAAATTTTAAATAAGGTGCATTTAAAGAATGAAATGAGGACTAAGCATTTGCGGAAACTTTGGCCTTTTCATAACTCTGGTCAGGCTCAACTCCTTAGCTTTCTGCGTGGGAAAACTGAAGCTCACAGACCTTGAGGATTTGCCAAGGTCACACATAGCAACTGAGACTAGATCATGTCTTCAGGTGTCTTGTGCTGTGTTACATCCTGGACCTTGGGACTCCAGAGCTGAGCAGTCTCTCACTTTCTGAGAACCATGGTGCACAGGCCCCCTGTGCCCTCCACTAGGATGACTCACTGAACACACATGTTGGTGCCAGCACTGACTTCTCATGAGGACCTTGGCTGGGCTTACCAGCTACCTCCTTGAAGAGCTACAAGGGACCATGTCCCAGTGCATGTGATGGACTGTTCTACCACAGAGAACTGAAGTTGTTATGCCTCATGGAAAAATATTGTAGCATCAGGTGTCAGAGCATCTTGACAGCTGGCAGATGCCTGCTCTCTCTGGTGCTCAGACAAGGCTTGGGGAGCTGGGAGTCAGCTCCTGACTTGTTACCTCCGCTGGTCCCCCACTGCTTTAGTGCTGTCTGCTGCAAACATAGATCAAGAGGCTTGAGGACATCCATCAGGACAGAGCCCTTTAAACGCATTTTTCTGGAGAAACGTGGTGGCCTCCTTTCTGAAAAGAAACAGGCCGTCATCTGGGTGGTGAGGAATAGGGCGTGGGAGGAATCGGCCAGGCCTGCAGACTGGCCCTGAGCTCCCTGGGCTGCTGTGTAAACTCTTACGAGGGGCTGGTCTATGATGAGGCCACTGAGGAAGGTCCCTTCACTGATGAGTTCCACACTGACTGAGGACCAGAAGCAAAGTGAGAGCTGCTTTGCTCTTCTGGAAGGATGGAGGAAGGGGATGCTTTCTCCACAGTCATCCTGGGCCTGACCTTTACATCCTTAGGTCCACAAGACCAGGACTGCCTGCTGCCCACACTCACTCCCTCACTTTCCGTTGACGAGGCCCCAGATTGAACACGGAGCTCAGGTGATCCATGGGACAGATGTGGCTACCTCTCTGTGACATGTGAAGAGGTGAGGTCGCCAGCCACACTGCACCATGGCCCTGAGGACAGTCTGTAGAGACTGTTTAGTAGGGTAGCTAGTTTGTTGCAGGGAGATAACTGGTTTGCCGCCTTTTGTGTATGTGGCTCCTGGAGGTTAAACCATGGCCATGCTGACTGGTGTGACCAGAGGAGGTCACAAATCAGCAACAGACTCCCAGCTTCCCTGGGCTTTATTGTAGGAACTAGAGGAAGCAGGCATCTGTTAGCTGCCCTGAGGGGTGTCAAAGAGGACAGGCAGACAAAGGGGTGTGTGCAGACACCAGCATCCTTGAGCCCTTGGCTCCTAGGGCTTAGCTCTGAGACCCGAGCTCAGAAGGTACACAGGAGACAAACCAGGTCCCACCCTTGCTAATCGGAAGCCCACAGGTGACCCTCTCACAAGACGGCTGTCACAGCATTCTGCTTTTGAACTGTGTATGAACAAAGTCCTCTATGTTTTCTTTTGGGTTTGGTTTCTTTGAATCCTTGTTAAGTTTGTGAGACTGACTTGGTCAGTCGTGTTTAGCCACATGGTGTTTATTTTTGTAGACATGTAGTGTTCTGCTGATTGACTGTGCCACTTTCTTGAAGCCTACTGCTGCTGATGATGATGGTTGTTTGGATTGCTTGCAGCCCGGGGTGCGGTGAGCATTTTTGCTTGTGTTTCTGGTGCACCCTGAGAGTGCCTGCGGGGTGCATCTCTGCAAGTGGTTTGCTGGGTGCGGGGGTTACACCCATCTTCAACTTACTCGTAGGGTCAGCCTGTTTTCCAGAGCAGCCACCGTGCGCCTTTCCGCTAGCAGGGTGTGAGCTTTCTTGTTCCACATCCGTCTCTCATTAGTGAGCCTGGTTACTAATGGGGCTGGGTGCTCCTCGTAGGCTCCCTGGCATGTGGACCACACCTTTTGAAGGCCTGTTTCTGTGTTGCCCCATTTTCAGCCTGAGAGGTCTGTCTGCCTGACTGACTTTTAAGAGACTGTCCACTTCCCTATTCTGGAAACTGGAAATGTATAGGTTGGAGGCTATATTTAGAAACAGGGTCATCCCAGGCATGTGCTGGGAATAGAACCAGGGCGCCACGCTCCATCTCCTCCCTCCCTCCAGAAGAACAGCCGTCCCTCGCCACTCAGCCCTTTGCTGGCCTCTGGTCCCACTGAAGAGCCGATCGTCCTGGCCTGGGGTGGTTTCTGCCACCTCCTCCGTCCTCCTCTCTAGACAGTGATTCCCGCGATGAGCAGAAGCAACTCTTCGAACTATACCCCCTGCCTATTACCCCCAAATTAAGAATCGGGGAGTGGGGAGGCCCAGGCTGATGGGAGAGTGCCATGAGTCTCGTTGTCCTCTCTCCTTGCATGCCGTTTTTCTTTCATCCTTAGCTGACTTCTCGCAGCACCGCCTCGACAGCTCACTGCCTCTGAGCCAGCGTGTTCACTCCGGCCCTCTACAGTTGGATCTTCTTTTCTTTCTTGACTTTCTTAACCCTGAATCTTGACTTGTTAAGGAGATTCTTTAACGAGGGGGGAGTGACATGCACGCTAGACTGCCTGAGTGATTGTTCTTGTTGAATGAAATTTTATGATTTTAGGGTAAGAGGCCAAACTAGACAATAATACCAACCTGTGTTTGTGTTGCACTGTATTCTGGTTATCTGTTCCTGTGAAAAACAGAAACAAAACTTAGCCACCTCTGAATCTACAGTTTGGGCCGGGCATGGTGGGGATGACTCACTTCTGCTCACATGGCTTTAGCTGGGGCAGCTTGACCCAGGCTGGTGGATCCCCTTCCAGATGGCACATGCATGTGGCTGGCCGGCTGGTGCTGGCTGTCTCCTGGAAGCCCATCTGGAACTGGCAGCCATGCCCAGGCCTCAGTTCTTCTCTCTATGGGTCTCACCACAGGACTGCTTGGGCTTCCTCTCAGCATGGCATCCGGCCTCCAGGAAAGAGTGTTCAAGGATGTACAAGCAGCCCATCTCCTAGGACCTGGGCCTTGACACTCACACAGAATTGGTTCTGCTGTGTTCTGTTGGTCAAAGCTGTCACAGAGCCCCTGCAGGTTCAAAGGGGGAGGACATATAGACCCTACCTCCTAATGGCAGAGAGAACTGTCAAAGAATTTCTGGCCATCTGTGCTCTACCACATGCTAACAGATTCCCCTCTATGTGACTTTCCTTTAGCCCTGACTGCTGCCGCAGGAAGAGGGAAGCTGGAGGTCTGCGAGCTGCTGCTGGGGCGTGGAGCTGCTGTGTCGCAGACAAACAGGAGAGGGGTTCCACCTTTGTTTTGTGCAGCACGCCAGGGGCATTGGCAGGTACTCAGGGGGCCCCTGAATGCTTCGGAAGCAATGAGTGAAGATGGAGTTCACTATTGCCTGGCTCCCCTGAGAACACATGCAGCTCCCCTGAACCTGTCTGTTCCCCATCCTCAGCTTCTGGGCCATCGGGATTACTTGATAGAGCCACACGTTTGACAAGATAACACAGTTGGCCACATAGGCTGGGGAGCAAGGCTGCTCAGGGCCGAGCTATTCAGGTCAGAGACACAGCCACTGCCTTCAGCTGCGGAGGGAGGTGGAGTGGGTGGACTCATCGTGGTAACAAGAGACTTGCTCTAACATACGTGTTGTAGTTTTGGGACGCATTTGTCCAACATACTTGGAAGAAGAGCAGTTCTTTTGTGCTCTTTGGAAAAGAAAATGTTTCCCTCTGGTCCAGCACTGATTCAGGCTGGGTTTTATTTTTTGTTTTTCTGTTTTGTTTTGTTTTTTACTATGAATGATCCATTGTTGTGGTTCATTCAAGGGAGCCAGGGGATCCTTGTTCCTTCATTTCATAAACAGTGACCACATACCTACCCCTCACCTAGCACCAGGTTACACATACACTACAGATACAAAGGATGTTATGACCATTACAAAGAAGAATGCTCTAGACCAAAGTTTTGGTCATGGAATCGCATCTCTGCCGATGCCTGCTGGCTCCTTTGGTAGGAGCTGTGAGTGCTTCCTGGCAGGATTCTTCTCCCCTTTCCATTCCTAAGAGCTTGATTTGTACCATCTGTTCCCTGTCACCCACACTGCTTCACCGTAATCCTCTGGCTAATCCTTTCCTGGCTCTGCTGTGTCCTAAGTCACGGGGAAGTTTGGAAAGCATTTGTTAGTGGATAACAAGCAAGAAGGCAGTGGGAATGCGTCACCTCCTATTGCTGCGGCCATGTAACAGGTGATGTGTTGGGGAAAAACTTGGGCTAAGCTGTGGGTGAAGCAGTTTCTGCTGGGATGGTGGTGGTGGGATAACCCTGTCTGGTTTTATGGGGTTTTTTCCTCCCCAACCTTATGACCATGCCTGGTTGAAAGGCGTATTTCTAGGGCTGAGAATATTCTCAGGGTGCTTTGCTAAAAGTTGCCTTCCCCAAAGGGCATGCCATCCGCCAGTGCTGCATCTTAGGAAAGCCCATGGCTTGGGTGTGTAGTGGGCGAGCTTCTTTCTGCGACCCCCTCCTGCCCTGCACTCAGCTGTAGGTACTTAGTTAGCTTCAGTGCCCGTGGGGGACCCCGTGACTGCTGCTTGCCCCCCTGAGTTGTGCTTCATTTTCCCACGCCCCTGTGGCTGTCTTGTCCTTGTAGATTGTGATTGGCATCCCTCCTCCCCCAGATTACCATTTCTGTCTGGTATGTGTACATTTAGTAGATAATAGCAATGAATTGAGCATGTTGAAAAGAGCATATATTTTGGAAAAGATTCTGTTCAAAGGAATACAGTGGAAAGATTTTCCAGGCCCCGTGGTTCACACAACTTAGGGATTTTTGAAAGAAAGTCATTTGACTACTTTTAAAGGTTGAGAAACCTGTCTGGGTATAGCAGGTGTGGTTGAAAAGGCAGCAGGAGGATGGTAATTTCAAGTGTCTCTTCCAGATTGTTAGACTGCTGTTGGAACGCGGCTGTGATGTGAACCTAAGTGACAAGCAAGGCCGGACGCCCCTCATGGTGGCTGCTTGTGAAGGGCACTTGAGCACCGTGGAATTCCTCCTTTCAAAAGGTAGCAGCATCATGCCCTCAAAGGTTTCTTTTGGACAGACACAGAGAGAGAACTTTAGCAGATGCATTCAGTGCTTTCTGATTCAAATTCTAAGTTTTCTGTTATGGAAATTTTCTTTCTTTCTTTTTTTTTTTTTTTTGTTTTGTTTTGTTTTTGAGACGGAGTTTCATTCTGTTGCCCAGGCTGGAGTACAGTGGCGTGATCTTGGCTCACTGCAAGCTCTGCCTCCCAGGTTCATGCCATTCTCCTGCCTCAGCCTCCCGAGTAGCTGGGACTACAGGTGCACGCCTGGCTAATTTTTTTTGTATTTTTAGTAGAAACGGGGTTTCACCGTGTTAGCCAGGATGGTCTCAATCTCCTGACCTCGTGATCTGCCCGTCTTGGCCTCCCAAAGTGCTGGGATTACAGGCGTGAGCCACCGCGCCTGGCTGTTATGGAAATTTTCTGATACACAGTAGAGAGAATAGGCAACACAGCCACGTGCCTGGTATTCCTCTTCAGCAGCGATGACCATTCTGCCAGCCCATCTGGCCAGTGTTGCCCTTTACAGTGCTTGACTGACACTCGGTTCAGGCCAGGTGTTCTGCAGGTGTGCAATTATTTGCTTTCTGTCTTTGTCATCTCATAAGGTTCATGTTCTGTGAATGGGCTTTCCTTTCAGGTGCAGCCCTTTCTTCTCTAGACAAAGAGGGTCTGTCAGCATTAAGCTGGGCTTGTTTGAAAGGTCACAGGGCAGTGGTCCAGTATCTGGTTGAAGAAGGAGCTGCGATAGACCAGATGGACAAGAATGGCCGCACGCCCTTGGACCTGGCCGCCTTCTATGGTGATGCCGAGACTGTGAGTACCAGCAGGTGTTCCCCACCTCCACCTGCATTGGAAAGAAACCCCAGGAAGTGAACAGCTCACTCCAGGGCCTGCATGAGATTGTGTCTCAGGGTCGTCAGTGTGTGTGTGTGTGTGTGTGTGTGTCTTGTCGGGGATCTTTCATTTTTCTCTAATTCTGTGATATGCAATCTATTCCAGGACTTAGGATTTTAGTCAACTCATAAAAGCTTAAAAATACCTGCTTACAAACAGCACATACAATAGACACATACGTGAATATGCGTATATACGTCCATACGTGATTTTCTCAGTCATCCATATAAATAAAACTTTTGCATAGATCATTTAGAAAGTACTTTTATATATGGTAAGTGACTAATCAAATGACTACCTGGTTGCTTTTTTTAAAAGTTGTTTTGTTTTTAATTTATATTATTATTATTATTATTATTATTATTATTATTATTATTATTATTATTATTTTCTGAGATGGAGTCTTGCTCTGTTGCCCAGGTGGGAATGCAGTGGCACGATCTCAGCTTGCTGCAGCCTCCGCCTTCTGGGTTCAAGCAGTTCTCCTGCCTCAGCCTCCTGAGTAGCTGGGATTACAGGCACGCACCACCATGCCCAGCTAATTTTTGTATTTTTAGGAGAGACAGGGTTTCACCATGTTGGCCAGCTGGTCTTGAACTCCTGACCTCGTGATCCACCTGCCTCGGCCTCCCAAGGTTGCTGGGATTACAGGTGTGAGCCACTGCACCTGGCCTATTACTAATTTTTGAGACAGAGTCTTGCTCTGTTGCCCAGACTGGAGTGCAGTGGTGTGATCACTGCAGCCTTGCTCTCTTGGTCTCAAGAGATCCTCTCACCTCAGCTCCCTGAGTAGCTGGCAATACAGGCATGCACCACCACACCTGGCTAATTTTTAGAGACATGGGTTTACCATGTTACCCAGGCTGGTCTCGAACTCCTGGGCTCAAGTGATCTCCCCACCTTGGCTTCTGAAAATGGTAGGATTACAGGCATGAGCCACCATGCCCAGACAAAGTTTTATTTTTAATTGACAAATGATTGTGTATATTTATGGGGTACAGTGTGATGTTTTGATACATGTATACATTGTGGAATGATCAAATCAGGCTAATTAATGTATCTATCACCCAAATATTATTTCTTTTTGGTAAGAGCATTTAAGATCTCTTTTAGCCGTTTTGAAATAAACAATACAGTATTGACTGGACACAGTGGCTCATGCCTGTAATCCCGGCACTTTTAGAGGCCAAGATGGGTAGATCACTTGAGGTCAGGAGTTCGAGATCAAGCGACCCACCTCTACTAAAATACAAAAATTAGCTGAGTGTGGTGGCGGGCACCTGTAATCCCAGCTACTCGGGAGGGTGAGGCATGAGAATTGCTTGAACCCCGGAGGTGGAGGCTGTAGTGAGCCAAGATCGTATCTCTGCACTCCAGCCTGGGCAACAGAGTGAGACTCAGTCTCCAAAAATAAAATAAAATTAAATAAATACTTTTTTTAAAGTTATTAATTCTAGTTGCAGTGCTATGCAGATCTCCAGACGTTACTCCTCCTGTCTAACTGAATCTTCGTACCCTTCGACCAGTGCCTACCCTTTGCCCAGGTCCCTCTGTCTCCCAGCCTCTGGTAACCACCTTTCTATTCTCTGCTTCTGTTGTGAGTTCAACTTGTTTAGATTCCACATATAAGTGAGATCATGCTCTCTTTATGTGCGTGGCTTATTTCACTTAGCCATAATGTCCTTCAGGTTCATCCATGTTGTGGCAAATGGCAAGATTTCCTTCTTTTAAAGCCTGCATAGTATTTCATCCTGTACATATACTGGTTGTTTTTAAAGTAATATGGCATTGCCTAAAAATAATATGGAAAGCTTTGGACACTATCTTTATCTCTTTGCCAAATGCCCATGTCTAATCAAGGGTTGAAGGAATAAAACCTTGATAAACTGAGAACTCTGAAATGTCTTTCAGGGCAGAAACTGTAATTTTGTCAGGCTCCATGCCCTAGGCACCCAGTAGGTGCCAGAGAAATAGTCAGCTACATGAGAGTTACCAGTTTCCAATAGTTCAATACATCTAATGGAAGGACTAGTTGGAGAGACAGGTGCTTGCAGACCCTGCAGTGGAAGCCATGGCGCTGCACCTCTGAAGGCAGCGCTGTCAGAGTTAAATGGTATCAACTTCCAATACCTTGTAAACTCTACTTCATGTCAGTTTTCAAAAACATACTCAACTAAATCTCACATGTCTACACTTATTTTTCAGCTACCTTTCCACATTCTGTAGTTTATCAAAATTAGAGAAGAGTGAAGGAACTTAGCATTCTAACATCATTTTTTTAATATTGTGGGAAAAACACATAGCATAAAATTTACCCTTAACCATTTCTAAACATATAGAGTTCAGTAGTTTAAGTATATTCACATTGTTGTACAACCAGTATCTAGAACTTTCCGTCTTGCAAAGGTGAAACTGTATTTGTTAAACAACTCTCCACCTCCCCCAGCCCATCACAGCCACCACTCTACTTTGTGTCTCTGTGAGTTTTTTACCTCTTTAGAGATCGCATATAAGTAGAATCATATAGTATTTGTCTTTTTGTGACTGGCCTATTTCACATAGCATAATGTCCTCCAGGTTCGCTCATGTTGTAGCGTGTGTTAGAATAGCATTTCCTTCCTTTTTAAGGATGAATATTGCTCCATTGTACGTATATACCACATCTTGTTTATCCAGTCATCTGTCAGTGCACACTTAGGTTGCTTCTATGTTTTTTGCTATTGTGAATAATGCTGCAATGAATATGGGTGGCCAAGTATTTATTCAAGACCCTGCTTTCAGTTATTTGGGGTATATATCCAGAAGCAGAATTTCTGGCTCATACAGTGATTGTATTTTTAATTTTTTGAGGAACCGCCCTATGTTTTTTCCACAGCTGCTGCACCATTGTACATTCATACCACAGTGCACAAGTTTTCCAGAATTGTTCTACATCATCACCAATACTTGTTTTTTGTTTGTTTTTTGTTTTTTTTTAGATGGAGTCCCACTCTGTCACCCGGGCTGAAGTGCAGTGATGCAATTTCAATTCACTGCAACCTCCGCCGCCTCGGTTCGAGCGATTCTCCTGCCTCAGCCTCCTGAGTAGCTGGGATTACAGGCGTGTGCCACCACACCTCGCTTATTTTTGTATTTTTAGTAGAGATGGGGTTTCACTATGTGGGCCAGGCTGATTTTGAACTCCTGACCTTAGGTGATCCGCCTGCCTCGGCCTCCCAAATTGCTGGGATTACAGGCGTGAGCCATCGTGCCCAGCCAGTACTTGTGGAAGGACTAGCTAGAGAGACAGGTGCTTGCAAACCTGGCAGTGGAAGCCATGGCCCTGCATGTCTGGGTCTTGGTGCTTTTTTTATAGTAGCTTTTTTTTTTTTTCTTAATAGTAGCCATCATAATGGGTATGAGTTGAACATCTTCTCATATGCTCGTTGGCCACTTGTTGATCATTTTTGTAGAAATCTATTCAAGTCCTTTGCCCATTCTAAAGATGAGGTTATTTGGTTTTTGTAGTTGGGTTTAGTTCTTTATATAGATAATCCCTCTACTTAGTGTCATTTTGAATAGTGGGGTGGATGATAGGAAGCATATCTTTTTAGATCCACATGAGAATCTAAAATAACCACAGGCTAAAAAATGGCTATAGGCTAAAATGGCTCCAGTAAATGGAGAAATTTGAGTGACCACAGTGTTTCTTCCTCTTGTTTCCGGTTTAGTTCAAGTGACAGCTGTTTTATCACATCAAATCAGTCTTTGTACTGTGGTATCAAACTTGCCATCTTTACTTTCCCAATTTCCTTCTAATATCTTTGAAATGGATTATACTCGGGTCCATCCAGTCCCAAGCTGCCAATCTTAACAGTCTGCCATGCTCAGGTTGTGTGGGTCTGAGTATTTCTAAAGTCACCACTGCTGTGGCCTGCTCATTTGTTGGAGCTCATTGCAGAAGTCTGCTGCCTACTTCATTGGAGATGCAAAGGTGACTGTGTCCCATCTCTGTGACCTGGGGAGTGGTGTGAGACGACAGATCACGCATGTGTGCACACACCCACCTATGGCAGCGTGTCCCCTGCTTTCTCATCCCTGATAGCAGTGAAGGTTTTAGTTGGGGATTGCAGCTCCTCTTCTCTCTTTTGTGTCCACTTTCTGTTCTAGGATCCTTAATAGGCATAGGCATCTAAAATCAGACTGAAGCTAAAACTGCCCCCCGCCAAATTCATGTGCACCCCTGAACTCCTGCCCCCAGCTGCTGCTCAGGCCTCTGCTGTCCCTGCAGGTGCTGTACCTGGTGGAGAAGGGAGCCGTGATTGAGCATGTGGACCACAGCGGGATGCGGCCCTTGGACAGAGCCATCGGCTGCCGAAACACGTCCGTAGTGGTGGCGCTACTCAGAAAGGGAGCCAAATTAGGTCAGTGAGCACTGCCTCCATTGAGCAGGAGGAGGGGTGAGCTCCCAATTATAGAAGCCTAGAGAGCACAGAGAGTGACCTGCTGCCAGGTTAGGAAGTAAGATGTCAGATGTTTGCAGATCTCTCTGTCTCAGTCTCACTTAATCATCATCATACACAATGTGTAAGTAGCTCACGGTGTTTCTGGCAGAGGGTGTAGAAAGCAGAGACTGGCGTTGAAGGACAGTCTGGAGTGGTATCAGTGGCCAGGAACCATGCCAGAGAGTAGTTGGCCCAGCCTCTTGCTGTGGGGTGGGGCTGGGCGGTGCTGCTGAAAGCTCCTCGGGTGACTCTGAGCAGCAGCGGAGGCTGAGCCACTCTTCTAGAGCAACCAGTCAGCTGTGTGGGGAAGTGGCCACCACAGCAAGTTTCTGTGAAGAAGTAGTAGTATGATTTCATGGAGACAAACTAGGACGATACTTGAGGATCATGGGAGGGAAAGCCCTTTTCACGTGGCTGGCTTTGACACAACACACCATTCCAGATGTGGGGAGGGTCCCTATTTTGGTTCGATGTGTGGGGCCCTTGGTCAAGATTAGCTCTGGGTAGGGCACTGTGAGGAAAATGCTATTCACTAGTACTGTCAAGCAGTGAACAGTGCCAGGAACTATCCAAGCAGTTTCACCCTCTGCCTTAATCCCTACCACAGCCCTGAAAGTCTCAGTGACAATCCCATGATTTTACAGATGAGGAAACCAAGGCACCTAGCAGCTAAATGGCTTCCATTAGGACTGCTGTGTGGTACTCGCCATGGGGACCTGGCAGGCTAGCTCCAGGGCTGTGCTCTTCAGCACTCCTCCCACAGTGTCCCGAGAGTTCAGGCAGGGGTTAGAGAGGTTGTGGCTGAGCTGCAGGGTAGGAGAGAGAAGCCATGACATCTGGGAGTAGAGCGCGGTGACAGGGCACAGGGACTGCATGCTGAGAACACATGCCTGCACAGTGGCTGCTGCAGGAACTGAGGAGGTTGTGCTGAGGCCTCATTTAATCAGTTTCCCCCACATCCCACTCGGAAGGGACGGATGGGTCTTCGCTGCTCGGATGCCTTTGTTTCTCATTACTTTTTTCAGTAAAATAACAAGGACAGATTCGAGTGCCCAGGTCAGTGGAAAGGATTAGCAACTGAGCCTCACTGGCGTCCTGCTCCCTCCCTCGTCGTGTTGTGGTCCTTGCAGCTGGGCTCCTGCTGGTGCTGACCTCCAGCTGTGGGGCCGTGGAGGAATTGGAATCCTTTCCCCGGGGCCTCTGAAGTGCCTCTGAATGCGTGTTTGTTTTGCAGGAAATGCTGCTTGGGCGATGGCCACTTCCAAACCTGATATCTTGATTATACTTTTACAGAAATTAATGGAGGAAGGAAATGTGATGTACAAAGTAAGTGGTGCCGCCCTTTTCTTTGCCATTGAAACTGCCTCGGAGCACGCTCTTAACTGGGTATATAATGGCCATAGCTGTGCTACTGCACAGAATCCATGTAATAGAAGTGCCAAAAGGTGGCTGGGTGTGGTGGCTCACGCCTGTAACCCCAGCACTTTGGGAGGCCGAGGTGGGCGGATCACTTGAGGCCAGGAATTCTAGACCAACCTGGCCAATATGGCAAAACCCCATCTCTACTAAAAATACAAAAATTAGCCAGCTGCCTGTAATCCCAGCTACTTGGGAGGCTGAGGCAGGAGAATTGCTTGAATCCAGGAGACAGAGGTTGCAGTGAGCTGAGATCCTGCCACTGCACTCCAGCCTCAGCAACAGAGTGAGACTCAGTCTCAAAAGAAAAAAAAAAGTGCCAAGAGGTGCTGACCTGGCTTCAGGCCCACATTGTTGGCTTAATATCTTACCGGCAGAATCTTAAAGGTAGAAAGCACCTCTCTTTGTGCCTGAGAGCCATTATTTCTGAGCTAATCCTTGAGGTTGTAGTGATGCTTACTGTCTGAAGCCATGCGTGAAGCCAAGTCACCTCTAGGTCAACTGAACGTCATAGAGGAGGTTCCTCAGCCTTTCATGTTCTGAGTTCAGAACACCATGCTGAGGCACCGTCATGAGATGTGGGAGAGGAACACCCAGCAGATGTTTCTAGAAGAAAAGGGTCATTCTGTCTCCTAAGCCTTTCCTATCTAATTTTTAATATCTATGAATTTCTAGAATTTGAAACTGTTTTTAGAGATATTTTTGCTTAGTATAGTCAAGTAACACCTCAGTTACCCAGGAGACTGAATTAATTTTTTCCATTTTCCCTTGGAAGTGGAAATACGATTTTCAGATCAATAAACTTCACTTTAAATTTTTCCAAATAAGACAACAGTTTAGGTCAGAGGTCAGCAAACTTTTTCTGTAAATGGCCAGACAGTAAATGTTTTAGGCTTTGCAGACTGTGTGGCCTCTGTCACAACTCCCCAGTGCTGCTGTGGGGGCACAAAAGCAGCCACAGATAGCACAGAGTGAATGAGCACAGCTATGTCCCAATAAAACTTTATTTGTAAACACAGGTGGTTGGCCAGACTTGGCCTCCAAGCTATAGTTTGCCAACCCCTGGTTTAGATAGATATGCAGGCCATTTGCATAGGTCACTATTCTTTGAAGCTCTGTGATCAGACAGAATTAAAAGATTATAGGGGAAAAACTAGATTATGACCATGTTAATCCTTTTTACTGTTAGGCAGCTGTACTTGCTATGTTGTAGATTTTTTCCTTCTCATTTTTTTTTAAATAGTAACAAATAAATAGGCAATATAGCATGACCCAGCAGGTTCCTGGCTTGGAATCAGTTTGAAATTGAGTTGAGAGTGTGTATTGTTGTGGCTTTGAAGTGCTTTTAATATGGATTTTGGTAGGCAATTATGTCAGAAATACGAAGCCATTTTCACCAGGCTTCATACCTGCTGTGCAGTGGGACTGACTGAGCAAATGGATTTTTTTAGCTTTGAAAATGATGTGTGGTGCTGTTCTGATTTTTAAATCCCATGGTTTAATTCCTCTTAGAAGAAAAATTATTCTGCAGCAAGCTCTCTAGGTTTATCTACAAGAGGCTACTTGTCCTAGGAATAGGATCAGTTTTTTCATCTGATTTCTGTTATGCTTAGCATCAAAATATCTTTAGATGTGAGATCATTCTTGAAATAATTTTCAAAAATACATACTAGAAGATAATCTGATGCATTAAGTTTGATAGTTATCAATCTAGCAGTTTACAGACTTTCTCACAGTGTAACCACAGGATGTGGGTGCGTATGAGGACAGTGAAACCCACGTGCATCAGCCCAGTTAGTGAACTAGCTCCCACCTTGACACTTATTTGGATGCTTTCAATGTTCTGTCATGGGTTTGCAGCGGGGAGTAAACTCCCCAGGGTGTTCTGGGTGTGGGAGGTTATTCATCTTAGAGCCTCTGAAAAAGGACAAATGTTTGTGATTTTTGAATCCTAGAAAGGAAAAATGAAAGAGGCAGCCCAGAGGTACCAGTATGCCTTAAGGAAGTTTCCTCGAGAAGGATTCGGAGAGGACATGAGACCCTTCAATGAATTAAGAGTTTCCCTCTATCTCAATCTGTCTCGATGCCGAAGAAAAACAAATGTAAGCTGTGCCCCTTTATTCCAACCCAGTCTTCCAGCAACAGAGCCCTTCCCCAGAGGTGAAGGCCCGCCCTTCTCCAGACCAAATCCTGGGCCCTCCTGTCCAATTTGTTTGTACATTTACGTGAACCTGGCATGTGGGAACCAGCTCTTATCCATGACCATCGTTTGGTCACTGCTGCTACGCTCCTCGCATGATGTTGAAGGAATGCACTTGGGTTTCATTTCCTTGGCCTCAGTGATGAGAAGCAAATGCAGATTGCTCCTCTGCAGCTTCCCAACAGTGATGCTGCTGGTACTGCCATCCCCAGATTCAGGAGAGTCCAACCCAAGCCTAGTGTGGTGGGCCTGCCTTCTGTTAGGTTTGCTCAGAGGATCTGCCAGGAACTCATTTGTAACCAGTTGTGCGGAACTCATAGTCAGTTTGTAACTAGTAGATCTGTTTCAGTTGTACTTCCTACCTTTTTTTTTTAACTGCATCCTCCTGCCCCAGTCTGTTGAGCTGCCCGCTTCTGTGCCCCGCTGCCAGAATGGATGCAGCGTCTGCACTCCTCTCTGAGGCTGCCCCTCCACTGGGGTGTGAGGTTCCACCCTCTGGCCTTCTGGGGGCACTGTTCCTACCACTGCTTCCTGTAGTGGATTATTCTCCTAATGATATTAATCAACTGTCATTATCTCCTCACTTCAAAAATGAACAGAAAACAGACCTTTCCCTTCCTCCCTCTCTGGCTGTGCCTTAGGGCGCTTCTACCCTTTCTGACAAAACCAGAAGGGCTTCCCATAGTCTTGTGTCCACAGTGCTTCTGATACCTGTATTTCTTGTTGACACCAGGACTTTGGCATGGCAGAGGAATTTGCTTCCAAGGCTCTCGAAATGAAGCCCAAGTCCTATGAAGCCTTTTATGCCAGAGCAAGAGCGAAGAGAAACAGCAGGTACTGTCCATAGTTATCTTGGTGTGTAGAGAAGACTTTTTTCCTGTGGGATCAAACCTGCCTGTTGAATTTGGGGAGGTTTTGCTGTAGAGAGGCTCAGGTGCCTCTCATCCTTTTAAATACTGAATTAGTATTACTACCTGCTTCCAAGAGGCATGGCAGTGGACATGATCAGTGATGAGTAAACTTCTATTTTCTCCTGACATCTCAGTAATTATTCCTTCCCACCCTTCCCCCCAGGTGAAACTTACTGCAACATGAACTTCCTACCTAGTTTAGTCCGTATTTCAGGGAAACTGCCAACTAGGGGCATTAGGAAATTCAGGGGAGGGGAAGAGTGATATAAGCCTGTTGAATGAGAGGTGGGCACGGTGTTACCACGGGATGGTAACAATATTAAAAGGATTCTGGCGCCACTGACTCATGCTTCCCCTTATTCCTGGCCCAGTGGTCTTTATGGAGAGCAGGGCTGTGGAGTCACACCCATCTAGATTAGAATTTAGCACTGCCACTTAGCTGAGTAACTCTGGGCTGGTTAAATGGGTCCTGGCCACCACTTTAAGTGTTCAAAACTCACTTGCTACCTTCTCTTTCCTTTGAGCACAGTTCTTCTAAGAACAGTTACACTCTGAGCATGTTTGTGTGTAACTTGTAATGTTACCTTACATTTTCCTACGAAGGCAATTCGTGGCAGCTCTCGCTGACCTGCAAGAGGCTGTGAAACTCTGTCCCACCAATCAGGAAATCAAGAGGCTTCTGGCCCGTGTAGAAGAGGAGTGCAAGCAACTCCAGAGGAGTCAACAGCAAAAACAGCAGGGACTGCCACCAGCTCCACCCAATGACTCCGAGAACGAAGAGGACGCCCCAACCCCTGGCTTAAGTGACCACTTTCACCCTGAGGAGACTGAAGAGGAAGAAACTTCTCCCCAGGAAGAATCTGTTTCCCCGACTCCCAGATCCCAGCCATCCTCATCTGTCCCTTCCCCATATATCCGAAACCTTCAAGAGGGGTTACAGTCCAAAGGAAGGCCGGTATCACCACAGAGCAGGGCAGGAATCGGCAAGCCCCTGAGAGAGCCTGTTGCCCAGCCAGGGTTGGTCCTGCAGCCCTCCAAGCAGGCCCAGATCGTGAAAACCAGCCAGCACCTGGGCTCTGGCCAGTCAGCCTTGAGAAATGGCAGCACAAAAGTTCAGATCTCTTCTCAGAACCCTCCTCCGAGTCCCATGCCAGGGAGAATTGCTGCCACACCTGCTGGGAGCAGAACCCAGCATTTAGAGGGAACAGGTACTTTCACTACCGGAGCTGGTTGTGGCCACTTTGGGGATCGGCTGGGCCCCAGCCAGAATGTCCGCCTGCAGCGCGGTGAGAGTGGCTCTGCGCACCCTTTACCAAGTAAGACAAAAACCACAGAGAGGCTTCTGTCTCATTCCTCCATGCCTGTGGACGCAGCCCCTGCAAACCAAGGTGGGCTGGCGACCAGCAGCGACATGAGACACCCAGCTTCCCTCACCAGCTCAGGCTCTTCTGGTTCTCCATCCAGCAGCATAAAGATGTCAAGTTCAACCAGCAGTTTGACTTCGAGCAGCAGTTTTTCAGATGGCTTCAAGGTCCAAGGACCAGATACTCGAATTAAAGACAAGGTTGTAACCCATGTTCAGAGCGGTACAGCGGAGCACAGACCCCGCAACACGCCATTCATGGGCATCATGGATAAGACTGCGAGGTTTCAACAGCAGAGCAATCCTGCAAGCCGCGCCTGGCACTGTCCGGCTCCAGAGCGGCTGCTGACAAACACATCTGCAGCTGGCCTGCAGTCTGCTGCCACTGAGAAGCCCTCCCTCGTGCAAGCGGGAGGATGTAATAACCAAGCCAAAACCTGTTCCGTTTCTACCCTGGGTGCAAGTGTCCACAATGGGGCACAGGTGAAGGAGCTAGAAGAAAACAAGTGCCAAATGCCAGTCCACTGTCAAGAGAACAGGATAACTAAGACTGTTTCTCACCTGTACCAGGAAAGTATCTCCAAACAGCAGCCTCATATCAGTAATGAAGCCCACAGGAGCCACCTCACTGCAGCCAAACCAAAGCGATCATTCATAGAGTCAAATGTGTGAGCCTTAAGAAAGCTCCATTTGTGGAATTGGGAAAAGTGTGTTTAATCCTGGTGGTAAATTAAATAGTTTTTTCATCAGAAAAATTATTTTTTAGCCCTTTTTTTTCCCTTTGGGGTGGATCTGATACCATTGATATATATAAAATGTGGGATAAAACTTCTTTCATAGCTAGAAGTCACCATAAATAAGAATGCTAAACAGAATTGAAAACTATATCAACTTAAAATTTTGAGACAGCCCAGAAGACATTAACTAATGACTTTCACTTACGAAATTGTTTGGCTTTTGTCACTTTCCTCCTTGCCTTTGCTATGCGGTAAAATCATAGTACCTACTTAGAGAATAAATGTGTCTGTTGTTAAAGAGTGACATGTTTAACTCATGCCCAAGTGATGTACATCCGAGGGATGTATTCTGGAAACAATGGAATTTTACAGTTACAGTTCCATTGAGTCAAATCCCATTTAATATATACATAAAAATTAAGTTCTGAGTGATTTCTAGCTAAATATAAGTGTGACTGTAAACGCAGCCAATTTTTTTAAGCAAAATATAAGAACACCTAAGTATTGTTCCCTTCATAGCAATTTCTATAAAGGGATTAAACACTTATTTCTGTGTTATGGTTCTTATTCATATATTTTTATAGCACCTTTTTTTGGAAGCTACATTTGTGCTTGAAGGTGTTTTTGATATTTGGGAACAGTATAAGCCATTTGGAATCATGATTGGTGGTCAAGTGGATTCAAGCTAAATTTTAGCTAAGACCAGCATTTTTAGTGGCGCTTAAAAGTTAGCTCTCACCTGGTTTCCAAACTGCTTTTAACAATGATAGTGCTCTGGAACAATCCTTCCAAGCTCCTCTAAGGACAATATTTAATTTAGATACTAAAGGTAGGACTGGTTGTTGCTTTTGTTTTGTTGTACAATTAGTACTTTATAGTCACATGTTGTATATATTTAAATAGCCCAGTTTTATTCAGACTTGTAAATAGAACTATTTCAATGTAGTTAATCTAAAAACAAAAAAGAAAACCCCAGTCATGATTTGCATGTTCTCTATAAGCTTCATCCATGCTGGTTATTGCACTGAATGATGTATTATTACGGCATGTTAACAGTATACCAGTAACAGCACTTTATCTCATTTATATGAACACCTTTGAGGTGCTACTTAAGTTCAAGCTGATGTATTAATTCATTTGTAAAGATAAGGTACAGGAATGAACCTTGGTTTAAAGGTATTTTTATATGAAAATGGTGTCTTATTGGAAGATGTTAAAATGCTAATTTGAGAGAGGTAGGAGTGTATTTGTTTTATATGTTGGGATGTGAAATTTATTTTCTAAAATTGAGGAGAAGGAAGTTATATATTTGCAGAATGTTTTAAAATGAGTCGTTGTAATGAAGTTCCTGTGAACATCATTATGGTTTTGTACAAATAGGAACCTCTGATGTCATTCTTCAATGGTTGTTCCTGTGTGTACAATTGTACTTCGTATGGACAGCTTTATCATTTTTATAGGCTTTCCATGAGTTTTGCTGTAACTACTATGGCTTATTTATTTTCTTTAATATTTGTGAAAGTCTTACTCTTTTGTTAGTTTTGTTTCTGCACAACTACTGTACTTTTCCATATGGAATAAAGACTATTAATAGAATGTGTTCTGCACTAAATGAGTCAGTGGATAAGAAGAGAACAGCCTGATGACAGCTATCTCTGTTGCTTTTAATCCTTGTTACCCTAGAGGGAATAGTGAAAAGCATATTTTATATTAACACTACAAAATGCATATTTAATTTTGTTTTATAATTTCAGAATAAGGGTGACAGCTGCTAGAAATTCCATAATACTCAAGGGCCAAATTAGTCTTTTTGCCTCAAATAGAAAGCAAGCATGCAGGAAAGCAATATATACTTCCTATGTGTTTCAAGACATCTTGGTGTCTGTTTTTACTGGCAGCAGGACATCTTTACTACTGCAGTTCTCAAACACTTTGGCAATACACTGAACACTGTTATGACAGTTTGTTCTTTAACACATTTGTATTATCTTTCAGTTAAAAGTATGTTTGTCTTTATGCCTACACTTTTCAAAGTAATATGAGAGAGAGAACATTAAACTGTGTTGTATTGTGATAACATTCTTGGAATCTTAAACATCATAATACTTCAGGTTATTATCTAGTCACTGCTATTGCTAGCAAGACTAAGTAGTTTCAGTCCTTTAGAGCTTTATATTTAATGGAAGGTTAAAAACAAAAATGGGATGGGAAGGAAAGTATCGCCTAATACATAATTCTTGTCATTAGATGATTTTTTCCTGTAAAAGAGCTAATAAGAATATTCTCGTAAGTTATCGTACAGTGTGATTTTGATATATAGTTAGTAAAGGTAAGTGAGGTACTTGGCCCAGCCAGGAAGAAGTGACACATCCATAGAAAGCTAATGGTCAGTCCGGACAAAACTGGGTGGTGGGTAGGTATTGCTGCTCCACATTGCCCTGAACTAACAAACAAACAAACAGTGGGGTCTGGAGTGCCCAGCATGGGGGCTGTGTCGTGTTCCCTCTTACTGATGATGGTTTTGGCTTGCTTATATGGAAGAGAGTTGTTCAGCTTTGGTTTGCTTTATACAAAAAGAGGTGTGTCAGTTAGGTAAATTATTGGCATCTTAATTTTCAGTAGTTTTGTTTTACAAGAAAGTATCCTGGTAAAGTATAAAGGAAAGCAAAATACTGGCTGGGCGTGGTGGCTCATGCCTGCAATCCCAGCACTTTGGGAGGCCAAGGTGGGTGGATCATGAGGTCAGGAGATAGATAGATAGACACCATCCTGGCCAACGTGGTGAAATCCCGTCTCTACTAAAAATACAAAAATTAGCTGGGTGTGGTGGTGTGTGCCTTTAGTCCCAGCTACTCAGGAGGCTGAGGCAGGAGAATCGCTTGAACCCAGGAGGCAGAGGTTGCAGTAAGCCGAGATCATGCCACTGTACTCCAGCCTGGCAACACAGCAAGACTCCGTCTCCAAAAAAAAAAAAAGCAAAATACCTTAACACTTCTTTTAAAAATGCCTTTTTGCATTTTCTAGCAATGACTTTGAATGATTTTAGTAACTTTTATTTAAAAAACAGCTAACCTCCATCAGAAAATAAGTAAGTCTGTTTATCAAAACAGAGACAGTTGGACCAATGGTAAGTTCTTTTAAGTTTAAAAAGTGCTCTGTTGAAATTAGCATACTTTCCCTAAACAATACAACAGAAAAACGGCTGGGCCTGGTGGCTCACGCCTGTAATCCCAACACCTTGGGAGGGTGAGACAGGTAGATCATGAGCTCACGAGTTCGAGACCAGCCTAGCCGACATGGTGAAACCTTGTCTCTACTAAAAATACAAAAAGTTGCTGGGCGTCATGGCACGCACCTGTAATCACAGCTACTACCCGGGAGGCTGAGGCAGGAGAACTGCTTGAACCCAGGAGGCGGAGGTTGTAGTGAGCCAAGATCACACCATTGCACTCCAGTCTGGGCGACAGACTGAGACTCTAAAAGAATACAACAGAAAAACACCAAGAACATGCTTCCAGCCTTTCTAGTCCTCAATAGTAAGAATGTGAGAAGCATGTCATATGAATAAAAAATAGTTGTCTAGAACCATTTATCATGAATCCTAGTTATGACATAAAGGTTAACAAAGTTTAGTAATACACTAAGTTAAAATGTTGACAAAGAATTATAAAGAAATGGTGTTTGGAGATTTCTGTGTTAGCAAGGCTTGCTGCTTTTCTGTGAACATGCGGCATATTAGCTATGAGGTTATAAAATGCGTAGTCAGCCTTTTCCTATATTTCCATTGCTTTTCCCTTTTTATTTGCAAGTTTCAACATTCTTGAACAATTCTCCATTGCGAGTTTTGCGGGTAACAGTGCAAAGAAGGGTGCAGGCCCAGAGACCCAGCCTGCACTGACGGTGCAGTTCTAACAAGCTTCCTGCGGATAGCTTCCAGATGTAACAACTTTGGACAGGCAAGTAAGAAGTTGTTAGCACCACCTTCACTTCCTGAACCTGAAGTTTTTTTCTGGAGTGAACATATCAGGCTATTGTGTAAAGATGCCTTTGTATAGTCACTCCAGCTTGAATTATATGTGAGAACTTTTAATCATTCTGAAGGGAGGCTAGAGTTTGCCACTTCATATATTTCAGCAAAGTCAACCTATTCAGGATTCATTTCACCTAACCCGTACCTAGGTTTGGAATATAAGAAAATCCTTATCCTAAAAACTTAAAATCCAAAAAAATTGCTTAAACATCTGAAGTGATTTTTCTCAATTTAATCATAAACAATCTACAACCATTTTGCTACAAATTCTCTTTAAAAGGGCTCCAAAGAGTTATTGAATAAATGGCTATTAACTAGAATGTAAACATCTATTATTCTAGAGTAGTCCAATCTTCAGTTATAGAGATGACCTACATCTAACAAGAATAAATGTGGGCACTGTTGGGAATGATATTAAGAGGAATTTTTAAAAATTAGGGCACTGCAATTTAAAGTATAACTTTATTTCTACATAGCTGAAGACTTTTTTCACTAGTACAAAAAGGCTTTTATAGTAAGTCCATGTGTTTTTAAAGAATGAAAATTCACAATTTTTATAGGTAACTAAATTTAAGTTTACCTTTTTCCTGTTTTGCTTTTAATAATGTCTGATTAATATTTACCTGTAAATCATTCAAATGAGACCACTGAAAATATAAACAATACACTATCAACAATTTTACTTTTGGTGTGTCTCCAGCCATCTATTGATGGCCATTTTCAGAGTCCTATTTGGTGTTAGTACCGCTGAAGGAAGAACAAGATTTGTCATGGGACTTGTACGTTTCTTTTTGCTGATCCAATTTTCTATTGCTTCCTTTTCATATGAATAGCCATCTAAAAAAAAAAAAATTGCACAAATTACATGACGTAGGAAAGGGAAATGGGGATTACTAAAATGAAGTGAATGTAAAAACTCCTTGCGGAGGCCTTTATTGTGCCTTAAGGGTTATTCCTGTCTTGTACCACCACCCCCAAAAATCTCTCTGCCACAACACCTGAAATGCATTGATTGGATGGAGATGTATGAAGCAAAAATTACCCAGAAGGGTAACATTATAAACTCTTTGAACAATACAACTGAGACCGGGACCCTGTCAAATTCAGACACAGTGGAAGAGAAGAAAGGAACAGAGCTAGGTAGACTGGGAGTGAGGATAAACGGCCCATCAGAGCTGTTGAAAAGAGCCTTATGACTCAGCAAAACTTTCCAACACCTTGAAAAGTCAGGAAAACGGATAGATACCCTGAGATGACAGAATTTACTCCACTAAGGATTTGACAGTGAAAGGACTTAGGTTTTGTTCTGAGACCAAGTCTCACGCTGTTGCCTAGGCTGGAATGCACTGGCGAGATCTCAGCTCACTGCAAACTCCACCTCCCAGGTTCAAGAGATTCTCCTGCCTCAGCCTCCCGTGTAGCTGGAACTACAGGCACCCGTCACCTCACCCGGCTAATGTTTTGTATTTTTAGTCGAGTTTCACTATGTTGGCCAGGCTGGTCTCGAATTCCTGACCTCAGGTGATCCACCCACCTCGGCCTCCCAAAGTGCTGGGATTACAGGCGTGAGCCACCATGCCCGGACGCTAAGGTTTTTTTTAAAACCATATTCTTGCAAAATTACTTGCCTTTATACATGTAAAGATTGGACTTTTGCTTCACTACTTTCATTTTTATACTTGTAGCTCTTTCTCAAGCTGAAAATCTGGGTTCCTGATTTCATTTACACATTTAATCTATAGTACATATCATTGTTTCAAAATAATGCCAGTATATTTACTAACATAAAATTGAAAGAAATGTTAAGATTACTTTATGGTTCTTTCTGTCATCAAGTAGATTCACTAGAGTGGTCCCAAAATACTGTGTATGAAAACCACACTTACTGGGTTTCAAAGTTAAAAAAATAGGCTGGACGTGGTGCCTCTCACCTATGATCCCAGCACTTTGGGAGGCCAAGGCGGGTGGATCACTTGAGGGTCAGGTGTTTGAGACCAGCCTGGCCCACATGGCAAAACCCAATCTCTACTAAAAATACAAAAATTAGCCAGGCATGGTGGCAGGTGCCTGTAATTCCAGCTACTCAGGAGGCTGAGGCAGGAGAATCACTTGAGCCTGGGAGACGGACGTTCTGGTGAGCTGAGATTGTACCACTGCACTCCAGCCTGGGGTGACAGAGTGAGACTCCATCTAAAAAAAAAGTTAAAACTATAAAACAAGGTACCTTCAGAGGGGGTCCAATCTAACCTGTCGAATCCTTGTTCCCCACCCTTCCCATATAAGTTACTATGTGCAATCCATTTTCAAATATGTATATGTGCACACAGTACATACACACTCTACATAAAAGCTAGCATACTAGCCACACTGTTTTGCACCTTGGTGTGTTTATCTTCCCCACAGTACTCCACTGTAAAGATGCACTGATGGACGTCTGGGTGGTTTCCAATCTTTGCCTTTTACAAATAGTGCTGTACCAACAAAACCCCAAGAAAACCACACGCACACAAAATACAAATAGTGCTACAATGAAGTCTTGTGCGTGTGTCACTTTTGGGGAGATTTCAGAAGTAGGATTGCTAAAGCAGCATATATAATCACGCTAGATAGTTCCAACTTCCTTCCATAGGAATTCTACATTTTTCATTCCTACTAGCAATGTTTGAGAATGCCTTTTTCCCCTGCAGCCTAACCAACAGTATATGTGGTCAAACTCCTGGATTTTTGCCAGTCTCTAGGTAAGCAATGGTACAATACATCAGATGGAGAATCTTTTTGTTCATATGTTTGAGCCATTTGTTTTTCTTTTTCCTGTGAGCTATTCATATTTTCTGCCCATTTTTCTATTAGGTTGTCCTTAAGATTTCATATATATGGAATATCAACACTTGATCAATTTCTCCCTTGACTGCCAGATAGCGAAGTTTTCCCAATTCTGTCAAGGAATTTACCTGCACTGTCTTTGGAACTTTAAACGTCTTTGAAGAGATGGGGTCCTGCTGGTCTCGAGCTCCTGGGCTCAAGTGACCCTCCTACATCGGCTTCCGGAATAGCTGGGACTCCAGGTGCAAGCTGCTGCGCTCTGCAGGTTTCCCTTTTTATGTCTGGGTTTCTGATATATTTGGAATTTAAATGTACAGTATGCAGGATGGATCCAGTTTTATCCTTTCCACATGGTAGTTCCATTGTCAAAATACCACTTGTTGGAAGTAATTTTTACCACTGATTTAAACTTCTATCTTTATCAATCACTAAATTTCCAAATACACATGGATCGATTTCCGGATTTTAAACTTTTCCATTGTTCTATTCCTGGGCCAACACTAAACATTCATTTACGGAGGCTTCTCGACATGTAACATCTCATAGAGCTAGCAACTTTCCTCACTGTTTTTTTCTAGGTTATTTTTGCTGTTCTTAATAGGTTGCACGGTAAGAATCACCTTGCGTATCTCTCGGTAAAACGTTTTATCTCAGGATCACGTCAAACCTATGAAATGGAGAACGCTGACATCCCCCTGCCACTGAGTTTTCCTAGCCCTCAGCATGCTGCCATTATACTTTCACGGCGATGTTTTCGTTTTTATGTAGGTTTGAAAGTTTTACATAGTAAGTTTGGGGTTTTGGTGTGTGTGGTTTTTTTCTAAGACAGGGTCTCATTCTGTCACCCAGGCTGGAGTCCAGTGACATGATGGCAGCTCACTGCAGCCTTGACCTCCCAGGCTCAAGCAGTCCTCCCACCTCATCCTCCCAAGTACCTGGGATTACAGGCACACGTCACCACACCTGGCTAATTTTTAAAAAATTTTTCTACAGAAGGGGGTCTCACTATGTTGCCTAGGCTGGTCTAGAACACCTTGGCTCAAACAATGCTCCCACCTTGGCTTCCCAAAGTGCTGGGTTTACAGACATGGATTATACTGCACTCAGCCAAGTTTAGGTCTCATTTGTTCTAGTTTTTGTTATTGTAACTTAAGTATTCAGTTATAACGTTTAAGTGCTTTGGTTCACTGAATCTTGCTTAACTTGCTACTTTACAAAATTCATATTGTCTGTAAATTTTCTATTCTTTTGGGCTTTCTACATATACAGTTATATAGAAAAGGTTTTTCCCTTACAAATTTTTTTTGTAGGGGTGGGGGGATAAGGGGTGGCTAGTATTTCTAAAACAATAGCTGAGAGAGAGCACCCTTTATATTCCTGACTGTAATGGGAATGCTTCCACTGGCTTGTGGGCCAAGGTATATGTATTTTTTATCATATAAGAAAGTCAGCCAGGCTCAGTGGCTCACGCCTCTAATTTGAGCACTTGGGAGGCCGAGGTGAGTGGATCACTTGAGCCCTGGAGTTAAAAGACCAGCCTAGGCGACATGGTGAAAGCCCCGTCTCTGGATTGTTTTGGTTGCTTCACATCTGTGCTACTTTTGCCTCCTTGCAGAAACGAGTACCAGCTGTGTAGCTCCCCAACCTTGGGGGCCTGAGTTCTGGCCCTGAGAGACTGAGGTTCTGAGAAACTCAACTTGTTTCCTCCATCCTAGAGAAGAGGGAAACATGCTTTCTGCAGAAACTGTTACTTGTGACTGCCTTTTGCTCTTTTTCAGATATATTTCACACCATAAAATGCACCCATTTGTGGTTCTTGGTATATTTCAGAGTTGTGTATCACTCCATCAATCCAATACCCATTAGCAGTCACTGCCCCCTCAGCCCATGGGCGCCTCTGACTTTGTCTCTCTGGATTTGCCTCTTTTGGGTATTTCATATAATGGGACTCATACACTATGCAGCCTTTGGTATCGGGCTTCTTGCACTTACCATAATGTTTCCAAGGTCTATCCTCTATGTATTTGTGCATTTTCATGGCTTGATATTCTATTGTATGGCTACACCACATTTCATGCATTCACTTGTTGATGGACATCTGGGTTGTTTCCACCTTTGGGCTACTAATAATGCTGCTATGCCTGTACAACTTTTGGTATGAGCATGTGTCTTCAATTATCCTGCCTACATACTCAGGAGTGGAATTGTGATAACTTGCTGAGGAGCTTCCAGACTGCTTTCAAAAGCAACCACATGCGAAGGTTCCATTTTCTGCACATCCTTGCCAACACGTATTTTCCTACTTTTTGATTCTAGCCATCTTAACAGGTATGACATGTTTTGATTGGCATCAATGACACTGACCATCTTTTGAAGTGCTTATTGCCAAATAGCATATCATTAGACTGTTCCTAGAGCACCATTACCTATATTAACTTCTTCAGTCTTCACAACAACCTTATGATGTAAGATATTGTTAGCATTCCTATTTTACAAATGAGGAAACTGAGGCATGGCCTGAATAACTTTCCAGGGTCACACAGGTAGGCAGCAACTGACTTGGGATTTAAACCCAAGCAGTGTGGCTCCACAGACAATGCTCTTACTCTCCCTGTACACGGGACTTCCAGAAAGTACAACTATAGTAACTGAAATTTTTAAAAAATCTCACTGGACAGGTAAACGGCAGTTAGACAACTGCGAGAAAGACGAGAGAAGGTGCAAGGGATGGGAATGGCTGAAACGTTTCCAGAACTGGTGAAGGGCACGAAAGAGAAAAGTCTACAAAGACAAATAGGAATTAGACAGTATACTTGAACTGCAACTGAAAAGCATACCTGAAGTCAGAGTATAACCAAGTTAAAACACGGCAAAGGCTCTAAAAAGCAGAGTGGGCAGAGCAGGTTTGAATAGACCTGAAAGAAATAATCTAGATGGAACACCTATCAGTGCAGGGCTGGCATTTCTACTCTTTAGCCCCAGTTAACATGTAGTTTTTAGGTTTTCTGTAATTCTAACCAAAATACCACTTTATGTGGTAACATAAAATGATTCTAAAATTTATCTTGGCCGGGTGCATCACTTGAGGTCAGGAGTTCGAGACCAGCCTGGCCAACGTGGCAAAACCCCGTCTCTACTAAAAATACAAAAATTAGCCAGACATGGTGGCGCGTGCCTGTAATTCTAACTACTAGGGAGGCTGAGGCAGGAGAATCACTTGAACCCAGGAGGTAGAGGTCTCAGTGAACTGAGATCATGCCACTGCATTCCAGCCTAGGTGACAGAGTGAGACCCTGTCTCAAAACAAAGATTATCTTGACAGCTAAATTGGCAAAAATGACCAAGCCAAAATTTTTAAAAGATTGGACCTAACTAAAGATGTATAGCACTGCCTATCAGTATTAGGAATTTATGCAAATGTACCTGTAAATACGTGACTAGAGTTTTTTTTTTTTTTTTTTTTTTTGGAGACAGAGTCTCGCACTGTCACCAGGGCTAGAGTGCAGTGGTGCAATCTCGGCTCACTGCAACCTCCTCCACCTTCCAGGTTCAAGTGATTCTCCTGCCTCAGCCTCCCAAGTAGCTGGATGTTTTGTATAGAATCAGAGTAAGAGTTAATTTTGGCGACATCCATACCAGGAAATGCTGTCCCGCAGATAAGAATGAAGCATGTACTTCTGAATATACTGACAAATGGTGTTCTCTCAGATACACTGTTGATAGCAACTTTTTAAAAGTATGCATCGGGCCAGGCGAAGTGGTTCACGCCTGTAATCCCAGCACTCTGGGAGACCGAGGCAGGCAGATCACTTGAGGTTGGGAGATCGAGACCATCCTGGCCAGCATGGTAAAACCTCGTCGCTACTAAAAATACAAAAAATTAGCTGGGTGTGGTGGTACATGCCTGTAATTCCAGCTACTCAGGAGGCTGAGGCAGGAGAATCACTTGAATCCAGGAGGCAGAGGTTGCAGTGAGCCAAGACTGCACTCTAGCCTGGGCAACAAGAGCAAAACTCCCTCTCAAAAATAAACAAAGTATGCATCATAACCCATTTGTTACAGGACACTGTAAATGGATGGAAAAATATCTAGAAGAATATACCTAAACCATATCATTGCTACATGAGGATACAAAAAATAAAAATGAGGTACCAGAAATACAAACAGGTCCTGAAAGTTTTTCTGAGGCAATTAGTTCAATAGATATAAAAATATACATAAGGAAAAACTGAAAAAAAGAGTGTTCAATTCAGAAAAATATAGGTGGGAAAAGGAAAACAGAAGAGAAATTAGAATTATATGCTGGCAGGAATTTCTCCACACATGTATCAATAATCACAATAGAAATCGGTTCAATTCTGCTATTAATGATGAGGATTGGGTTTTTTTTTAAAGAAATCAACTGTATGTTTCCCATAGGAACCACTTATAAAACACAGGACGGTTAAAAATAAATGAGTGGTAAATCTACAGGGATTATTCTAACAACAACAAAAAAAAGCCAATTGAAAGCTCTTTTACTACATGATTCCACTGATAATACCATTTTTAAAATGGAGGACAAATTAGTGGTTTCCAGGGGCTGGGGTTAGAAGACAGTAGGGAGATGATGGGTCCAGTTATAATTGGGAAGTACTCTCTGTCTCCACTGTAGTAAGGTAATCACAAACCTCCAGACAGGATAAGACTGTGTAGAGCTTCACACACACAACTAAGTACAAGTAAAACTGGGGAAATCTAAGATCTGTGGGTTCTAGCAATGTCAATATCCTGGTTGTGCTATAATAGTATCATTGTGAAAAATGTTACCAGTGGGGAAAGCTGGGCAAATTATACAAGGTATGTGTCTCTACTGTTTCTTATAACAGCATCGATTAAATTTAAAAATAAATATGTGGTACCAGAAAGGTTAAAATGAAAGACACGGACAATAGGAAAAAGTAAGGCTGTGAAGCAGTCAGAATTCCCATATACTGCTGGTGGGTGTAGAAAGTGGTTTAACCACTCTGGAATGCTGTTTATATATACCTACTCTTAGGAATATAGCCAACAGAAATGCATACATATGTTAACCAAAAACATGTACAGAAAGGTTCGTGGCAGCACTATTTGTAACAGCCAACAATGCCCATCAATAGAATGAATTATATGCAACACAATGGACTTCTATACAGAAATGAAAATTAAACTGCGTTGTGCAACAATATAGATGAATCTCACAAACATGTTTAAGAAGCCAGACCCAAGAGAGTGACACGTTATGATCCAATAGTAAACTAATAAAGCAATCTATCCTACTACAGTCTAAAGGAGAAAAAAAATGTCAATAGACTAAACATTCTCAACAAACTGGAGATAGAAGGGAACTAACTTGATAAGGGCAGCTAACATCATAATGGTGAAAGCTGAATACTTTCCCTCTAAGTGCAGCTGAAGGTAAGAATGTCTGCACACCACTTCTCAACATCGTACTGGAAATTCTGACCAAAAATAACAGGAAAAGAAAAAAAGAATTCATACAGATTGGAAAGAAAGACACTACTTACAGATGACACACTCATGTATGAAGAAAGTCTATTAAGCTCCTGTTAAAAAGCTACTAGCAGCCCTCCGTATCTAAGGGGTCTGCATCCACTGATTCAACTAACTGCTGATGAGAGAAAAAAAAAAAAAGCCAATACCGTATAACAGCTATTTACAAAGCACTTACATTGTATTGGGCATAAGTAAGCTAGAGAGGATTTGGAGGGACAGGATGTGTGTCGGTCATATGCAAATATTACGCCATTTTATATATGGGACTTGAGCATCCACAGACTTTTGTATTGAGGGAGATGGTTACTGAAGGCTGACTTTACTACTCAATGTAGCAAGATCACAAAGTCAATATATAAAATTGTATTTCTATTTAAGCAGATTGTACAGTGTTACAAAAATATGAGCTACTGGCCAGGCTCAGTGGCTCCCAATTCTTAGCACTTTGGGAGCACAAGGCAGGAGGATGGCTTGAAGCCAGAAGTTCAGGACCAGCCTGGACAACAAAGAGACTCCATCTCTACAAAAATAAAAATTTTTTTAAAGTTAGCCAGGCTGGTAATAGGTGCTTGTGGTCCCAGCTACTTGGGAGGCTGAGGCAGAAGGATCACTTGGGCCCAGGAGATCGAAACTGCAGTGAGTTAAGATTGTGCCACTACTCGGGAAGGGGAACATCACACACCGGTGTCTATTATGGGGAGGGGGGAGGGATTGCACTGGGAGTTATACCTGATGTAAATGACGAGTTGATGGGTACAGCACACCAACATGGCACAAGTATACATATGTAACAACCCTGCATGTTGTGCACATGTACCCTAGAACTTTAATAAAAAAAAGATTGTGCCACTGCATGCCAACCAGGGCACAGAATGAGACTTCATCTCTAAAAAGTAAACATTTAAACATTTTTTTAAAATTAGCTACCTAAAGATAATTTTGACAAAATGTGCAAAACCTATAAAGGAAAAGAAGACCTAAGCAAATGCTAATGCAGAGTGATACCGTGTTCATGGAGTAGAGCAGTTCAACTCCAAACTGATCTATAGATTAAACACCATCCCAGTGAAAATTTGGGCCAGGAAACTGAGAAAGTGTTTCTAAGATCTATGTGGAAATGCAAAAGGAGCAAGAATAATCAAAACACTAAAAGAACTAGGTCATGTGATTTTCACTACCTGACTTCAAGACTTACTATAAAAGCAGCCAGGCACGGTGGCTCATGCTTGTAATCCCAGCACTTTGGAAAGCCAAGGCGGGCAGACCACTTGAGGCCAGCAGTTCAAGACCAGCCTGACCAACACAGTGAAACCCCATCTCTACTAAAAATCCAAAAATAATTTAGCCAGGCGTGGTGCTGCGCGCCTGTAATCCCAGCTACTTGGGAGGCTGAGGCATGACAATCACTTGAACCCAGGAGGCGGCAGTTGCATTAAGCCGAGATGGAGCCACTGCACTCCAGCGTGGGCAACAGAGCAAGACTGTATCAAAAAAAAGAAAAAAAAAGATTATAAAGCTACAGTAATCAAAGCACTGTGGTAACTGGCCCCTAGATAGACATAAAACTCAATCACACATCATACGAAGTCTAGAAATAGACCTGTGATGTAAGTTGGATGATTTCAACAAACATGCCAAGTAATTCATTAATAAAATGATTTCTCAACAAGTGATGCTGGAACAACTGGATATTCATTTAGGAAAGCCATATACAAAAATGTGAAGTAAGTCCTAGACCTAAACCTTAAATTTTCTAGAAGAAAACAGGATGAAGATCTCTGAAACCTTGGGATAGGCAGATTTCTTAGAACTCAAAAAGTAAGAAAGTGAAAAATAAGATTTCATTAAAATTAAAAACTTTGTCTCTATAAGAGACATAAAAGAGAAAATATGTGTAATACATTACCTTACAAAAGACTTGCATCTAAAGAACTCTCACAACACAGTTAAGATAATCCAACACAAAATGGGAAAAAGATTTGAAGATACACATTACAAAAAAGATACATGAATGGATAAATAAGCTCACAAAAAGATGCTCAACATCATTAGTCAAGAGGGAAATGCAAATTAAAAAGCACAATGAGAGGCCAGGCATGGTGGCTCACGCCTGTAATCCCAGCACTTTGGGAGGCAGGCTGATCACAAGGTCAGGAGATCGAGACCATCCTGGCTAACATGGTGAAACCCCATCTCTACTACAAATACAAAAAAATTAGCCGGACATGGTGGTGGCTGCCTGTAGTCCCAGCTACCCAGGAGGCTGAAGCAGGAGAATGGCATGAACCCAGAAGGCACAGCTTGCAGTGAGCCGAGATCCCACCACTGCACTCCAGTCAGGGCAACAGAGCGAGACTCTGTCTCAAAAAAAAAAAAAAAAAAAAAAGCACACTGAGACACCACTTCATATCCACTAAAATGGCAAAATTTAAAAGACTAGCAATACCAAGTGCTGGAGAGGATGTGGAGAAACTGGAAGTCTCAGCTATGAAATTTCAATGGTACAACCACTTTGAGAAACATTTTGGTAGTCCCTTTAAACATGTGCTTATGATACAACCCAGTAATTTCACTCCTATGTAATTAACCAAGAGAAATGAGAAATGTCCAAAGATCTGTCTGTAAATGTTACAGCAGCTTCAGTCATAATAGCCACAAAGTAGAAAAGACCTGAAAGTCCACTGACAGGTTAATGAATAAACATATTATGGTATATCTATGCAATGAAACATTACTCAGCAATAAATACAAATTACTAGATACTACAAGCTACATCAATCTGGAAAGCTGAGAAAAAGCAGCCAGAAGAAAATGTCAGATTGGTGTCTTCCCTCAAGGATGAAACTAAAATTTGAGACCTGTCTATGGTCATGTGTGTTTTTTTGTTGTTGTTGTTTTGTAGGAAAAAAGCACACTGAACATCAGAGTGAATATTAAGAAGCCTCTCAATAAATTAGAGACAGAACCCTATTACACTCTTTGCTGCCAGGTTTTCCTGAGATTCACTTTTAATACATCAATTGCCATTCCTGCTTAAACTAACTCGAGTTGAGCTGCTTTCAACTGCAAACAAGAGTCCCGATAAACCAAAGTCAAAAAATGTGTAGCCACTGCTATACTCACAGCAAATTTCATAGCCTGAAATAAAAATAGCTAATTGACTTTTATTGTTTATTATATGCAGGTACAGCTTTAAGTACCTAATATAGATGAACTCATAATGGTAAGACACTACATAATTAGTTCCACTAGTAATGTGGATGGTGGACAGCGTATACAAAGTCTATCAGCTAAGTTAATTATCAGAGAAGATGAATAGATGTTTTATACTCAAATATATGTAAATAGTAAGCTACCATGTAAAAAAAATGCATTGCCTCCCTTGCAAAGTACGGAATAAACTATTAAGCTGGCAAAAGTAAATGGAGTTATAAAATAATACACAATGATCACAAAACTGGAAAACTAGGTACAATTAGATACATCACTGGCAGCACTCTAAACTGTTTTTTTCCCTGGAAAATAACACATCTAACAAAATGTATCAAACTATTTTCACATTCATAAAACATCCTCAAATTGACTAGTTCTGCTTTGTAACATATAACCCATGTAAATAACCCTAAGTAATGGTAAACACAGAAAGAAATGTGCCAAGATGTCAGCATGGCATTTACAGTGTAAAGATTTGCAAGCACATACACACCAACTAACAGAAAAGTCAAACACAATGTATCATGCAGCCACAATAGGGTGAAGCTATTCAAAGTGAAAACTCCAGAAGAAGTCAACACAGACTAAGCCAATACTCAGAAACATATAAGGAAGCTGTAGGACAAAATTTAAGAAAAAAAAAAAAAAATATATATATATATATATAATATATATATATATAAAATTTGGATTCATTGCATAATATGTAGGTCTGTTAATGATTAGAAATATGGAATGACACAACTTTATAATTCTTTGTATAAGATTGTTTAAATTCATGATAGACAAACATAAGAGATCTCAACAATCTTAAAAAAATAGTATTTTATCTTTACATCCTAGCAACTAAATACACATTTCACAAGTTTACGTAAAATTTATTTTGTGTCGACTCCACAACTACTCTGTCCAATTTCATTATGAAATATACAATATTCATTTGTTCACCCAAGGTCTAATTAGTTTTTTAAGAAAAAACTACTTAAGGAGAGTGGCGCCCAAGATGGCCGAATAGGAACAGCTCCAGCCTCCAGCTCCCAGCGTGAGCAACACAGATGACGGGTGATTTCTGCATTTTCAACTGAGGTACTGGGTTCATCTCACTGGGGCGTGTCTGGCAGTTGATGCTGGTCCCCGGGTGCAGCCCGACCAGCGAGAGCTGAAGCAGGGTGAGGCATTGCCTCACCTGGGAAGTGCGAGGGGGAAGGGAATTCCTTTTCCTAGCCAAGGGAGATTGAGACACAACACCTGAAAAATCGGGTAACTCCCACCCTAATACTGTGCTTTACCAAGGTTCTTAGCAAACGGCACACCAGGAGATTTTATCCCACATCTGGCCCAGAGGGTCCCATGCCCACGGAGCCTCCCTCATTGCTAGCACAGCAGTCTGAGATCTAACTGCAAGGTGGCAGCAAGGCTGGGGGAGGGGCGCCCACCACTGCTGAGGCTTAAGTAGGTAAACAAAGCCACCAGGAAGCTGGAGTTAGGTGGAGCCCACCACAGCTCAAGGAGGCCGGCCTGCCTCTGTAGATTCCACCTCTGGGGACAGGGCATAGCTAAACAAAAAGCAGCAGAAACCTCAGCAGAGGTAAATGCCCCTGTCTGACAGCTTTGAAGAGAGCAGTGGTTCTCCCAGCATGGAGGCTGAGATCTGAAAACGGACAGACTGCCTGCTCAAGTGGGTCCCTGACCCCTGAGTAGCCTAACTGGGAGACATCCCCCACTAGGTGCAGACCGACACATCACACCTCACACGGCTGGGTACACCCTGAGACGAAGTTTCCAGAGCAAGAATCACACAGCAACACTCACTGTTCAGCAATATTCTATCTTCTGCAGCCTCTGCTGCTGATACCCAGGCAAACTCCAACAGACCTGCAGCTGAGGGTCCAGACTGTTAGAAGGAAAACTAACAGAAAGGACACCCACACCAAAACCCCATCAGTACGTCACCATCATCAAAGACCAAAGGCAGATAAAACCACAAAGATGGGGAAAAAGCAGTGCAGAAAAGCTGGAAATCCAAAAAATCAGAACGCATCTCCCCCTCCAAAGGAATGCAGCTCATCGCCAACAACGGAACAAAGCTGGACGGAGAATGACTTTGATGAGTTGAGAGAAAAAGGCTTCAGTCGATCAAACTTCTCAGAGCTAAAGGAGGAACTATGTAACCAGTGCAAAGAAACTAAAAACCTTGAAAAAAGAATGGATGAATGGATAACTAGAATAATCAATGCAGAGAAGACCTTAAAAGAACTGATAGAGATGAAAACCGTGACACGAGAACTACATGACAAATGCACAAGCTTCAGCAACTGACTCGATCAACTGGAAGAAAGAGTATCAGTGATTGAAGATCAAATGAATGAAATGAAGCGAGAAGAGAAACATAGAGAAAAAAGAGTAAACAGAAATGAACAAAGCCTCCAAGAAGTATGGGATTATGTGAAAAGATCAAATCTACGTCTGATTGGTGTGCCTGAAAGTGACAGGGAAAATGGAACCAAGTTGGAAAACGCTCTGCAGGATATCATCCAGGAGAACTTCCCCAACCTAGTAAGGCAGGCCAACATTCCAATTCAGGAAATACGGAGAACGCCACAAAGATACTCCTCGAGACGAGCATCTCCAAGACACATAATTGTCAGATTCAGATTCACCAAAGTTGAAGAAGGTAAAAATAATTAATAGCTTACCAACCAAAAAAAGTCCAGGACCAGATGGATTCACAGCCGAATTCTACCAGAGGTACAAGGAGGAGCTGGTACCATTCCTTCTGAAACTATTCCAATCAATAGAAAAAGAGGGAATCCTCCCTAACTCATTTTATGAGGCCAATATCATCCTGATACCAAAGCCTGACAGAGATACAACAAAAAAAGAGAATTTTAGACTAATATCCCTGATGAACATCGATGCAAAAATCCTCAATAAAATACCGGCAAACCGAATCTAGCAGCACATCAAAAAGCTTATCCATCATGATCAAGTGGGCTTCATCCCTGGGATGCAAAGCTGGTTCAACATATGCAAATCAATAAACATAATCCATTATATAAACAGAACCAAAGACAAAAACCACATGATTATCTCAATAGATGCAGAAAAGGCCTCTGACAAAATTCAACAGCCCTTCATGCTAAAAACTCTCAATAAATTTCGTATTGATGGAATGTATCTCAAAATAATAAGAGCTATTTATGACAACCCCACAGCCAATATCATACTGAATGGGCAAAAACTGGAAGCATTCCCTTTGAAAACTGGCACAAGACAGGGATGCCCTCTCTCACCACTCCTATTCAACATAGTGTTGGAAGTTCTGGCTAGGGCAATCAGGCAAGAGATAGAAATAAAGGGTATTCAGGTAGAAAAAGAAGAAGTCAACTTGTCCCTGTTTGCAGATGACATGATTGTATATTTAGAAAACCCCATCATCTCAGCCCAAAATCTCCTTAAGCCAATAAGCAACTTCAGCAAAGTCTCAAGATACAAAATCAGTGTGCAAAAATCACAAGCATTCTTATACACCAGTAACAGACAAACAGAGAGCCAAATCATGGATGAACTCCCATTCACAACAGCTTCAAAGAGAATAAAATACCTAGGAATCCAACTTACAAGGGATGTAAAGGACCTCTTCAAGGAGAACTACAAACCACTGCTCAGTGAAATAAAAGAGGACACAAACAAATGAAAGAACATACCATGCTCATGGATAGGAAGAATCAGTATTGTGAAAATGGCCATACTGCCCAAGGTAATTTATAGATTCAATACCATCCCCATTAAGCTACCAACTGTGAAAAGCTACCAATTTCACAGAATTAGAAAAAACTGCTTTAAAGTTCATATGGAACCAAAAAAGACCCCGCATTGCCAAGACAATCCTAAGCCAAAAGAACAGAGCTGGACGCATCACTCTACCTGACTTCAAACTATACTACAAGGCTACAGTAACCAAAACAGCATGGTACTGGGACCAAAACAGAGGTACAGACCAATGGAACAGAACAGAGCCCTCAGAAGTAATACCACACATCTACAGCCATCTGATCTTTGACAATCCTGACAAAAACAAGAAATAGGGAAAGGATTCCCTATTTAATAAATGGTGCTGGGAAAATTGGCTAGCCATAAGTAGAAAGCTGAAACTGGATCATTTCCTTACTCCTTATACGAAAATTAATTCAAGATGGATTAGAGACTTAAATGTTAGACCTAAAACTATAAAAACCCTAGAAGAAAACCTAGGTAATACCATTCAGGACA
Organism: Piliocolobus tephrosceles; assembly: GCF_002776525.5. Taxonomy (NCBI): domain Eukaryota; kingdom Metazoa; phylum Chordata; class Mammalia; order Primates; family Cercopithecidae; genus Piliocolobus; species Piliocolobus tephrosceles. The sequence goes on from NC_045444.1 coordinate 44,963,937, forward strand.
TAGGCTTGGGCAAGGACTTCATGTCTAAAACACCAAAAGCAATGGCAACAAAAGCCAAAATTGACAAATGGGATCTAATTAAACTAAAGAGCTTCTACACAGCAAAAGAAACTACCATCAGAGTGAACAGGCAACCTACAGAATGGGAGAAAATTTTTGCAATCTACTCATCTGACAAAGGGCTAATATCCAGAACCTACAAAGAACTCAAACAAATTTACAAGAAAAAAGCAAACAACTCCATCAAAAAGTGGGCAAAGGATATGAACAGACACTTCTCAAAAGAAGACATTCATACAGCCAACAGACACATGAAAAAATGTTCATCATCACTCGCCATCAGAGAAATGCAAATCAAAACCACAATGAGATACCATCTCACTCCAGTTAGAACGGCAATCATTAAAAAGTCAGGAAACAACAGGTGCTGAAGAGGATGTGGAGAAATAGGAACACTTTTACACTGTTGGTGGGACTGTAAACTAGTTCAACCATTGTGGAAAACAGTGTGGCAATTCCTCAAGGATCTAGAACTAGAAATACCATTTGACCCAGCAATCCCATTACTGGGTATATACCCAAAGGATTGTAAATCATGCTGCTATAAAGACACATGTACACACATGTTTATTGCAGCACTATTCACAATAGCAAAGATTTGGAATCAACCCAAATGTCTATCAGTGACAGACTGGATTAAGAAAATGTGGCACATATACACCATGGAATACTATGCAGCCATAAAAAAGGATGAGTTTGTGTCCTTTGTAGGGACATGGATGCAGCTGGAAACCATCATTCTCAGCAAACTATTGCAAGAACAGAAAACCAAACACCGTATGTTCTCACTCATAGGTGGAAACTGAACAATGAGATCACTTGGACACAGGAAGGGGAACATCACACACCGGGGCCTATTGTTGGGAGGGGACGGGGGAGGGATAGCATTAGGAGATATACCTAATGTAAATGACGAGTTAATGGGTACAGCACACCAACATGGCACATGTATACATATGTAACAAACCTGCACGTTGTGCACATGTACCCGCGAACTTAAAGCATAATAATAAAAAAAAAATTTTTTTTTTAAAGAAAAAACTACTTAAAATTCTTCACATTTAAGCAAACTTCTGAGAACTGTCTAAACTTCTTACTCATTTAGCACAAAACATCCCCTGTAACTTAGTATAGCATCACACATACCTGAGGCGATGACCGGATCTTTCATAAGTTCTCTAGTTATTGGACATATAAATTCATCAGGAATTCCAGAAGAAAGGGATTTAACCTTGGTCCTGAGCTCTTCAATTTTCCTCAGCACTTTACTACGCAGTCCTAGAGAATCTGTAAAGAAATTACTGTTAGGGCTGGATAACTACTAGTAATCCTTATGCCTAGTCATTCACAAATAGTTTGTTGTTGAGGTTTCTGATTTTGAGACGGGGCTCACTCTTTTGCCCAGGCTAGACTGCAGTGGCATAACGATCACTACTCATTGCAGCCTCAACCTCCTGGGCTCAAGTGATACTCCCACCTCAGCCTCCTGAGTAGCTGGGACTACAGGCACACGCCACCATGCCCAATTAATTTATGTATTTTCTGTAAAGATAAGGTTTCACTATATTGCCCACGCTGGTCTCGAATTCCTAGGTTCAAGTGATCTTCCTGCCTCATCCTCTCAAAGTGCTGGGATTACAGGTGTGAGCCACCGCAGCCAACCACAAATGGAGATTTTATCTACTACCACCAGAAATCTTCTGACATACTGTTTTACCGCATGAACTAGTGTTTTCTTTATACATTCCTTAACAAATCTCTGTTGTATAGAATACTGTTGGTTAAAATATATCAGCAGTTAATAGCTAATTTTAAATAAATTAGATTCTGAAAGTTCAAGAATTTCAGATTGCCAAACACTAATATACTCTACAAAATCAGAAAAGGCTCATTACTGATTACTTACACAACAGAAAATTTCCTAAAAATCATTTTTAAATATGTTTGACTTCAAAACATAAAAATGCCGTGTTGTATTTTTAAACTTAATGAAATTGGATATATTTGCTGATTCTTATAAGAAACACAATCACAAATAAAGCTCATCTGTTTGTCCAAACCATATGCATGTTTCACTTCTTTTTATTCTTAACTTTAAAAAATGTTTAGTTTTAGAAAGTCTAATGTAATTAATTTTAGGAATTTTAGAATTATTGGCTGTTTACACTTTTAGAACTAGTTGACAGTTCTACTTTAGGTTGAAGTAGGTAGAAGAATTAGATTTCAGAATGCCTCACATAGTTACTAGAAAAAGCCAAACCAACTTACTTTCTGTCGGGAGGTAATGCTCCATGAGGTTTATACAGGTCTTAGGACACCCTCTGTTTCAGACAATCTTTTCGAGGATGTCTGAAAACATCCTTGGAAGCTAGAGATAGTGCGTCCCTCCCTGTGGGAGGGCAGATGTTTCCTGACCACTATAATGTCTTGCCTCCTGGGGGCTATTTTGCTGGTAACCCCCTTATAAGACTGGGGGTTTCCCAAGCTCAGGGCTCCTCAGCTGTGACACAAACATAAACCACCACCATGAAACTTAAGAGGGAAAGGGGAGGCTGGGCACAGTGGCTCATGCCTGTAATCCCAGCACTTTGGGGGGATGAGGCAGGTGGATCACTTCAGGTCAGGAGTTCAAGACCACCCTGGCCAACATGGCAAAACCCTATCTCTACTAAAAATACAAAAAAGAAACCCAAAAAAGTAGCTGGATGTGGTGGCACATGCCTGTAATCCCAGGTACGTGGGAGGCTGAGGCAGAAGAATCACTTGAAACCAGGAGGCAGAGGTTGCAGTGAGCTAAGATTGCACCACGCACTCCAAGCCTGGGTGACACACTAAGACTGCCTCAAAAAAAAAAAAAAAAAAAGAGGGGAAGGGGAAACAATCAGAACCTGAAGTGCGAGTGTCTGCTGTGTCACGAGTAATAAACTGTTTGAGTCAGTCTGGGCTCACTGCCCACATTCATGTGAATGTGGCAAGTTATCCTAGCAGCTCGCTGGCGCCAAGGGTCTGCTTTCCTGTGACTTCCTTCCAATGGGATATGTGAAACCGAACTGAGGATTTTTAAAACAAGTTTTTTAAAGCGCCACGAACAAATCAATGATTTCCTTACATGCTGAATATGACTGTGCAAAAATATTTATGACTCAAAAAGATTCCCTCAAATTCTTTATGAAATCACCATCCGACCGGGCGCGGTGGCTCAAGCCTGTAATCCCAGCACTTTGGGAGGCCGAGACGGGTGGATCACGAGGTCAGGAGATCGAGACCATCCTGGCTAACACCGTGAAACCCCGTCTCTACTAAAAAATACAAAAAACTAGCCAGGCGAGGTGGCGGGCGCCTGTAGTCCCAGCTACTCGGGAGGCTGAGGCAGGAGAATGGCGTAAACCCGGGAGGCGGAGCTTGCAGTGAACTGAGATCCGGCCACTGCACTCCAGCCTGGGCGACAGAGCGAGACTCCGTCTCAAAAAAAAAAAAAGAAGGAAAAAAAAAAAAAAAAAAAAAAAACTAGCCGGGCGAGGTGGCGGGCGCCTGGAGTCCCAGCTACTTGGGAGGCTGAGGTAGGAGAATGGCATAAACCCGGGAGGCAGAGCTTGCAGTGAGCTGAGATCCGGCCACTGCACTCCAGCCTGGGCCATAGAGGAGACTCTGTCTAAAAAAAAAAAAAAAAAATCACCGTCCAGATTCAAGAGAAAGGTATTTCAACACACAAGTATTAAAAGTGCTTAGTTAGGGAAGTACCTCTAAAATGCAGCACAGTGTTATCTGATCACCACAGCCAGCCTTTAATGTAACAAATCAGAGATATCGAGTCCACTGCTCCCCAGAATGTCCCGTTTCACAATGCTGTGTTTTCCAAGGGTTAGCTGGCTGTGTGTTTTTATTTTGCCAGGCAAATACAATGGAAGGCTTAAAAGGAGTTATAATGATGGATCATGTATTCAAAGCTAAGTAAGGTGAAAAATAAGAGTAGAGATAGATAACAGGTACACAAGATTAACAGAATAAAGGTTTGGATAAGATCAAGATTTGCTGAAGTGGGGTACTGGATGAGATGGTAGAAAATCTATCATGACTGGGATATGCTTCCTGAAAATCTTCCACCTGGGTAGAGACATGGCTTCAAAAACTGTCATAAATGTTTCTAGAACATGTTTGCAATAAGATAATAGACATCTTGTTTAAAGAGATAATTATATAACTTATAATAAGAAAAGGAGGCTGGGTGTAGTGGCTCATGCCTATAATCTCAGCACTTGAGGCACCAAGGTGGGAGCACGGCTTAAGACCAGGAGTTTGAGACCAGTATGGGCAACACAGCAAGACTCTTTCTCTACAAAAAATTTTTAAAAGTTAGCTGGGCATGGTGGTGCATACCTGTAGTCCCAGCTCTTCAGGAGGCTGAGGCAGGAGGATCTACAGAGCCCAGGAGGTAGAGGCTACAGTGAGCCATGTTCATGCCACTGCACTCCAGCCTGGGCAAGACAGTGAGACTCTTGTCTCTAAAAAAATTAAGAAAAAGAAAAAATATAGGAGCAACTAATGTTCTTTAAAAAGTATATTTTCCTGTCAAAAATATTCCACGTGTGCTAATATTTAGAATGCTTATAATATTTATAACAGAGAACACAGAAGGCCTAATTCAAAATTCCCCAGATAAGGTTAAACTGGGTGTTATCCCTGTCCAATCCTAATGTCATTTAGAAATGAAGTCAGATCACCTTGCCCTCAGGGATGCTTTTATTTAAACCACATCCCCAGAGCTCTACCAGAAACAAACATCTCCTTTTGTGATTGGGGGTTGAGAATAAGTCTTATACACTTATACAACTGCTGAGAAAGAAAGGACCCTTACCAGCTAAGGTAGTAAACCCCTGGTACCACTACTGGGCAATATCCGGCTATTACTGACTATAATCCTGAAAAGACATCTTCATGACAAGTTAAAACCACCCAACTCTGGAAATGCTACATCACTGAGAGTTTGATGGAATCTAGAAACTAATAACCATCAAATATACAAGACTAAACTAACGGATATAAAACTCAACCCTGAAAACCTCTGACGAAACAGAAGGTAACTGGGTCTGGAGTGAGCACTGGGAAGTGACAGTGTAGAGCAGAGATGTAGGTACAGGAATGAGACAGAGACTTTCCTACACGTGCCCTTTACTCTCCCATCTTTGTCCTGTAAGTACCAATGCCACAGCAGCCCCAGCTGGAGGCCAGTTACCAGGACAGCACGAGCGCCTGGAATTGAACAAGCACAGACCACCAAGCTGGTTACTGACTCACCTCTCCCCCGCCCTGACAGAGAACAACAGAACCAAACGCTGGTTTCTTACAAAGAAAACTAAAAATCTACTTTTAAAAAATATATATTTTAATTTAAAAATCAAATTTCTACATAGAATGATCAAGAGAAGACACAAAACCTATATTAAGAATGGAAAACACAGCTATAGGTACAGGAGGAATTTTAAAGAGGATATTAAGAACAGGAGAGAAGCAGTACAGTTTTTTAATTTCTCTGAAAAAACAGAGCAACTAGATAAACTCAAATTGCATGGACATTTCCAACAAAACAAGGTAGCAAGACATCTTCATGAACCCTACAACATGCACGAGTGAGGACAAACCATCAACACCCATAAAGACCTGTGGTTGGCATCTGTGTAGAAGAAAGCAACGGGACATCTGACGGGCCTGAGCAAATGAGACCCCAGCGTGTCCAACAAGTAAGCACCGGAAAGCAGAGTGAGCCAACTTCAGACAGCAGCTGACCAGGGAGGGTTATGCCCTTCCAACAGGGGGTCAGTGCACAGTAACTAGATTTGAACAGCCTATTTCACTTTAATCACATATAAGCAAACAAAAAAAAACTGTAAATGTTCAATTACTTACATTAAATGCAGTTACCCAGGCAACAAGTGAAATCTACATAACGAATTAATAAGAACTGAAACATGAAACTTTCAAAATCCGAGGATATAAAGACAGGTGATGTATTTAAATTTCTAAATTTTAAATTAGAAAATGATAAAAATGTCTTATGTGCTTTTATGATTTCTTGGAAAGAAGAGTAAATGGAAGAGTGAACCCTTTGAAAAAAATCTCATTCCCAATTAGGCATCTATGGTTGATGATTATCTGAATATAATCATAAATACCAACATGATACACAATAGTTCCTTGGCATTTGTCATTTTAAGTTTCTATCATTTTATCTTCTATACAGCAATTCCAAACTCCAAGATACGTAGCAATCTGCCATGTTCCCAAAGCCTAGATATAAACTGAGGCCAATGAGTAGCTAGATGGAAGCTGTGTGGCTAGTAGTAGACTCACTCGTTGTGTAATATCACATCTAAAAGTGACTTTCCTACTCTTAACCTTTCACACTTTATGCCTTTTGAATGAGATATTAAATGTTATAGTAGTCACAAATTCACAGCAGATGTCTTAAGATATATCCCTCTCAACATCAAGAATCTCTTGAACCTGTACTCTGTCTGGACATTCCTTATACAAACAGTTCTAGATATAAGGAATTATTTCCTAACTAAAGCTGTATGTCTGTTGTACCCTAGGCTTCCATTAACACAATCCTAGAAAATGACTATTATCCTTGGGTAAAGCTCCAAAGTCAAACATATTCAAGTCTGCAGAAATTTCATTTATTGTGTATTTACAAGAGACCCACTGAAAAAAGATTTGATAAACTGCTCGATTCCTTAAAAATAATTTAAATGTCACACATAATAGATATACGATGTTGGTCTCAAACCCTCCAATGTACTTTACTGCAAAATTAATCAACTTTCTCCATTTGCTGAATGTTAAACTCAGATTTATTCACACTGACATAGCAGCTGTTTTAAACAGTTCAAGGCAAACGCAGGTAAAATAGATACGCATTTAAAAAGCAAAATTCAGTAGCATATATACTTGTTGGTTCACCTCAACACATTTGTTTCTAGACCAAATTTAATTCTCTATTCGTGCAATTTACTATTTTGAGGGTCTATTTTTCTTAAAATTCAGGACTAAAAGAAATTCATTGTAGCTTACAATACCATTTATAGATTACAGTTAGCTGCTTGATTCTTTATAATGAAGGTTGCAAAAACCTTAAAATACATTAGAATGATATAAAAAATAAATGTTATAGTCTATTTTTACTACTTTATTCTATGTCTAATTTGTTGAGCTTGCTAGATCTCCAAATCTTAAACACAAGCTTAAGAGTCCTTATTTACTAGAGAATGTGCAACATTTTTGTCTCCATTCTTAATAGTTTTTCAAATTCACCTATTAGACCATCACAGAACTTGTTTAAATTGTATTTTAATTTTGGCTTGGGCCTGACACTTCCAAAACCCATTTCACTGAACTTTGAAGTAAAATGATTACTACTGTTAAACCTGAGACTCATCCTTCAAAAACTAATTGAATCATTAATTGATCATTAATTGAATCCTACAAGAATGTCTTATTCTTGGCCAGGCGCAGCGGCTCATGCCTGTAATCCTAGCACATTGGGAGGCTGAGCCAAGAGGGTCACTTGAGGTCAGGAGTTTGTGACCAGCCTGGGCAAAGTAGTGAGACCTCATCTCTACAAATAATTTTAAAAATTAGCCGGGCACGGTAGCACATGCCTGTGGTTCCGGTTACTCACGAGGCCAAGGCAGGAGGATCACTTGAGCCTAGGAGGTTGAAGCTGCAGTAAGGCATGATCATGCCAGAGGACTCCAGCCTGGGCAACAGAGGGAGACCCTGTCTCAAACAAACAAAAAACTAGAATGCCTTATTCTTTATTTAGCTAGTTATAAAAATAGAATTGTATTTCTATTATTTTTATATGCTTTTCTTATGTTTTCAAACATCCTTTGTTGAATCTGAAATTATTTCATATTGTCAAGTACTTCTACTTGATCAGGTACCCTTAAGATTCATTGTGAGAGAGTAACAAGAAATTAAGATGCTAAATTCACGAGATTTTTAACAAAAAATAAAGCTCCTACTCTATTACCTACTCTCAGAAAAAAAGAGGAAGTTAGAAAGGAAATATTTTATTAGAGAGAGATGCTGGGTGCAGTGGCTCATGCCCATAATCCCAACACTTTGGGAGGCCACGGCTGGAGGACTGCTTGAACCCAGGAGTTTAAGACCAGTCTGGGCAACAGGGAGACCTCATCTCTACAAAAAATTTTAAAAATTAGCTGGGTGTGGTAGCATGTGCCTGTGGTCCATTACTTGGGAGGCTGAGACGGGAAGACCACTTGAGCCTGGGAGGTCGGGGCTGTAGTGAGCTGTGATGCATCACTGCACTCCAGCCTGGGCAGCAGAGTGACACCCTCCTATTCCTTCCCCCCCCCCCCCTCCCCCAACACACAAAAAGAGATAGAAAAGTGACTGTAACTCGGCCAGGCGCGGTGACTGTACTCAGCCAGGCGCGGTGGCTCACACCTGTAATTCCAGCACTTCGGGAGGCCAAGGCGGGCGGATAACGAGGTCAGGAGATCGAGACCATCCTGACTAATACGGTGAAACCCTGTCTCTACTAAAAATACAAAAAATTAGCTGGACATGGTGGCGGGCGCCTGTAGTCCCAGCTACTCAGGAGGCTGAAGCAGGAGAATGACGGGAACCCGGGAGGCAGAGCTTACAGTGAGCCGAGATGGCGCCACCGCGCTCCAGCCCAGGCGACAGAGCAAGACTCCATCTCAAAAATAAATAAAATAAAATAAATAAAAGTGACTGTACTCAACTATAGCCTGAGTATATAGTACAAAACCACTTAACCTATGTGTTTTCACAAAACCATTCTGTTAACTCCTTAAAAGGCCATAGGCTTCCAAGAGATTTAAATAGGCTCACATACTATGTTTACTATGTAAGGAAAGTATAATACATGTAATACTATACTTTAAAATGGTTTTCTATAACAAACATTTTTAGTTATTTCACTCTTCATTAGTAATAAATCTCAACATGAATATCTTATTTCCTGAACTTTCTGGTTAACTAAAATTTTACTGCAGCATACTGGTAATAGTGGCTGGCAATTATGTTTATTAGAGCATGATATCAAAACTTGTTTTCGGGACCGGGCACGGTGGCTCACGCCTGTAATACCAGCACTTTGGGAGGCTGAGGCGGGCGGATCACAAGGTCAGAAGATAGAGACCATCCTAGTTAACATGGTGAAACCCCGTCTCTACTAAAAAATACAAAAAAATTAGCCGGGCGTGGTGGCGGGCGCCTGTAGTCCCAGCTACTCTGGAGGCTGAGGCAGGAGAATGGCATGAACCCAGGAGGCTGAGCTTGCAGTGAGCCGAGATCGCACCACTGCACTCCAGCCTGGGCGACAGAGCTAGACTCCGTCTCAAAAAAATAAATAAATAAAATAAATAAAAATAAAAAAAACAACAACAACTTGTTTTTGGTAAAGATCTAGTGCCCAGAATATATAAACAACTCTTACAAAGTCAACAATAAAAAGACAACCCCGTTTAAAAATGGGCAATGGATCTGAACAGACGTTTCTCCAAAGAAGATATATAAATGGCCAATAAGCACTTGAAAGACGCATGTCATTAAGTAAAAGAAAATCAAAACCACAATGAAACTCCACTTCACAACTGCTAGGATGGCCATAATCAAGAAGATGGGTCATTAGTGTAGTGACAGAACATTAAGAAGAAACCATTAATGCAACAAAATCCAACTGCAGAGTAATTGGGTAAAAGTTGTTTTGAAGATTGCCTATCTTTCACTAAGCTTACCAATTTTCAAATCATCAGCCAGACTTTCTTTTGTAAGATTCAACAGTTCTTTTCCATCAATGTTATTCATCTTGAAAATACCAACGAGATCTTTTAAATCTTGTGCACAAAGCCATGTTGAGACATCCTCCTCTGACCAATCTTCAGTAAATTGCTTCAGCTGATCTTCTGTGCTCCTTGCTTAAAATAAACAGGTAAGTGAGATAATAAAAAAGTATTTCCTTTATAAACAATCTCACTTTGAATTAAAAGTAAACAAAATTTCCTTAAATCTGTGTTTTATAGCTGGGTATAGTGGCTCATGCCTATAATCCTAGCTACTTGAGAGGCTGAGGTAGGAGGATCGCTTGAAGTCAGGAGTTCAAGACCGGCCTGAGTAACATAGGGAGGCCCTGTCTCCAAAAAAAAAAAATTGTTTTACCACTTTAACTTCCTTTTGGAACATTTTCTTTTTCGTATCAGGAAAATAATTTTTTATTACATAAAATTCATACTAGCAAAGGTATTCTATTTGCTCCATCATCTCCGTATCAGCACCACTATTTGGTTAATTCTGACAGTGATAAAAATAAAACTCCTAAATTATGTGCCAGTGTTGCTTGATGCCAAAAATAAAACCAACAAAATACAATGATAATTTCTATTTTGTCCTGAGGCTATATTTACCTGAAAAATTAGTATGGAGTATAAACAAATAACTTACAAACCATGGGAGGTGTGGGACACATGAATGTGCACCGAAAGCATTTACCAACAGCTTTCACACAGCCCAGCCACTTCAACACTGGCTTCTCTAAAATTATTATTATTTTAGAGATGGGGTCTCACTCCCTTGCCTAGGCTGAAGTACAGTGGCATGTTCTCAGCTCATCGCAGCCTCGTGACCTCCTGGGCTCAGGTGATCCTTCCCACCTCAGCATCCCAAGTAGCTGGGGCCACAGGTGCACATCCCCATGTGTGGCTAATTTTTGTCTTGTTTGTAGAGATGGTGTTTCATCATGTGGCCCAAGCTAATCTCAGACTCCTGGGCTCATGTAATCCACTCGCCTCAGCCTCCCAAAGTGCTGGGATTATAAGTGTGAGCCACCAAGCCAGGCCAAATTATTTTTAAATGACATTAAATTTGGATGCATACTTTCTATTGAGAAAAGCAATGTGAATAACCTGTCAAATGATTTACTAACTTTCTTTTTGTTTTTTTTTTTTGTTTGTTTTTTTTGAGATGGAGTTTCACTCTTGTCACCCAGGCTGGAGTGCAATGGCATGATCTCAGGTCACTGTAACCTCCGCCTCCCAGGTTCAAGCGATTCTCCTGCTTCAGCCTCCCGAGTAGCTGGCATTATAAGCATACGCCATCATGCTGAGCTACGTTTCTGTATTTTTAGTAAAGACAGGGTTTCATCATGTTGGCCAGGCTGGTCTCGAATTTCTGATCTCAAGTGATACGCCCACCTTGGCTTCCCAAAGTGCTGGGATTACAGGTGTGAGCCACTATGCCTGGCCCGATTTACTAACTTTCTGACCCTAATGGTGAGTGGGGTTGAAATGAGTGAAAAATTATGTCCTTACTAACCTTGGCAAAGTGTTTCCAGGTCAAATTGCCAGATGTTCACTGTTTTGTCCATTGAACCAGTAGCAAGTAAAAGGGTATTAGGTGCAAAAGCACAAGTTGTGACATACCTAGTTAATAAAAACAACTATTATGCATCTTCTAATTTTTAAATTATATTAATACAAAGTGAGGTTAAGTTCAGACCTGGTGTGCTGAGTCAATGTGTGAAGTATATTCTCAGTACTCTGAAAAACAACAAAAACAGCTTTAAATTTACTCAGGTACGAGTAAAGTTACTGATGAAGGCTCATTTGACATAAATGGGTTGTATACTAAGTGAATATACTAATATTTATTAGTAACTAACATAAGATGAAACTTTACTCAATGAATAGTAGAAACATCATCTGTAACAGCATTCTCAGCAACTTCACTTTTTGTCAATTATCAGCATTATTGTCTGCTAGCCATCTCCTTAGAAATTTTTAATACAGTAGACCCTTGGCATTTGCTCATCTGTTTGAACCACCTACTAATAGTAACCTAAACATCTATTACCTGAAATAATTCATATTTTTGGCTATGGCATTTGACTTGTACACATTGCAGGACCAGTGACTAGAAATTAGTCCCTTGGCTGGGTGCGGTGGCTCATACCTATAATCCCAGCACTTTGGGAGGCCGAGGCGGGTGGGCTACTTGAGCTCAGGAGTTCGAGACCAGCCTGGCCAACACGGTGAAACCCCATCTCTATTAAAAATACAAAATATCAGCTGGCATGGTGGCACGTGCCTGTAGTCCCAGCTACTTGGGAGCCTGAGGCAGGAGAATTGCTTGAACTCAGGAGGCGGAGGTTGCAGTGAGCTGAGATCGTGCCATTGCACTACAGCCTGGGCAACAGAGCAAGAGTCTGTCTCAAATAAATAAATAAATAAATAAATAAGTCCCTTATATTTTGAGTACACTGAGGTGGCCATCCAACATTTTAGGTGTATTTAAGTGGGACTCATACATATTTTACAGAGACAATTAAGTGTTAAATTGTTTTTGAGAATGTAAAATCTCATGAAATGTTCATGAGAAATATTAAACATCTACCTCACCTACCTTGAGTATTCTTTTTCATTTTCTGCCAGAACACTCAGTGACTTGAACTTCTGTGTGGAACACTAGCTTAGATCACTTGCTTAACTCGCTACCCTTTGATTACTTATATCTCCATTTATTTGCTGGCATAGCTACAGCCTAAATCCAATCATTTGGAGGCTCCACTCAACATTTACTTCTCTTGGACAACATTTTTTTCAACTACTTTATTTATTTTTGAGACAGAGTCCCACTCTGTTGCCCAGGCTGGAATGCAATGGCACGATCTCGGCTCACTGCAACCTCCACCTCCGGGGTTCAAGCCATCCTCTCGCCTCAGACTCCCAAGTACTGGGACTACAGGGACGCACCACCACGGCCAGCTAAGTTTTTGTATTTTTGGTGGAGACGAGGTTTCACCATCCTGGCCAGGCTGGTCTTGAACTCCTGGACTCAAGCCATCTGCCTGCTTTGGCCTCCTGACATGCTGGGATTACAGATGTGAGCCACTGCACCCGGCCACAATTTGGTCTTTACTCACACATGGATCAGTCAAAAACTCCCATTTTCCAAGTCCATGATAACCTATTCTTTCTTACACCAGTCTCTAAATCCAGCCAGGACTCTAAAAATGGTAGGTCACTTTCAACCATATTCACAAAAAACCCTAGGGTAAACATTCATCCTTTGCTATTATGGAAGCCTGGTGTAAACGTTTAATAATTGATTGTATGTGATGTTTTGAACACTGGTGCTCTTTAAATATATATATTTTATGATCACATTTATAATCTATCCATCTTAAAATCATTACTGAAATATTTAAGGGTTTGTTGCAGAACCAATATCTTACTTGCATAACTATTTTAGCATTTGTGAAAATATACATGATCTTAGTCATACTAAACAGAAAAAAGACATACTTTTTCTACCATGCCTAACTTGAAGTTCAGTAGTCTAATAAACATAACTTTCATAGATCACAAAATTTTTAAATACTTACAGTATCATATACTATGATAGACTTATCCACTGACCTTTAAAAGGAAAGAAATTATAGGTGAAAAGTTCTATAAAAACAAAGTACATTATTTACATAATTAGTATTTTTAAGTAACGTTAGTAACTTTTCTAGAAAAGACAGATATTAACATACATTTAGAATGCAATCCTTTTGTTCATATGTATGAAAACTTTAATTCAAAAAACTACATGTGGCCAGGAGCAGTGGCTCATGCCTGTAATCCCAGCACTTTGGGAAGCTGATTCGAGCGGATCATGAGGTCAGGAGTTTGAGACCAGCCTGGCCAACATGGTGAAACCTATCTCTACTAAAAATACAGAAAAAAATTATCCGGGCATGGTGGCATGCACCTGTAATCCCAGCTCCTTGGTAAGCTGAGGCAAGAGGATGGCTTGAACCTGGGAGGTGGAGGTTGCAATGAGCCAAGATCATGCCATTGCACTCCAGCCTGGGTGGCAATGTGAGACTCCGTCTCAAAAAAAAAAAAAAAAAAAAAAAAAGCCATATATAAAATTCAGAAAATTATAAGCTTTATTAGAACAATGCCACTTTTTTCACTGTTTCTTTTTCCTCAAAAAGCTAATATGCAATAATCTATTGCTTTTAAATGAATTTATAATATTTCAGAGTATTCTCAATTGTATTTTCTAGTATTATAAATAAGTGATAGATGTAACCCATACAAGCAAAAGCTCTTTAGGGTAATAACTTTTAACAGCATCAAGGAATCTTACTTTTTTTTTTTTTTTTTTTTTTTGAGACAGAGTCTTGCTCTGTCGCCCAGGCTGGAGTGCAGTGGTGCTATCTCGGCTCATTGTAATCTCTACCTCCTGGGTTCATGCCATTCTCCTGCCTCAGCCTTCCGAGTAGCTGGGACTACAGGAGCCCGCCACCACGCCCGGCTAATTTTTTGTATTTTTAGTAGAGATGGGGTTTCACTGTGTTAGCCAGGATGGTCTTGATCTCCTGACCTCATGATCTGCCTGCCTCGGCCTCCCAAAGTGCTGGGATTACAGGTGTGAGGCACCACGCCCGGCCAAGGAATCTTACTTCTAAGAGTGTCAAAGAATCTTAAGACCAAAAAGTATAAGAACCACTGACCTAAATCATGATTCAATTCTTCACTTCTCTATTCTGACCTATAACCGCATTCTGTTCTCCATTCACTTTTCATCTCTAGCCACTTATATTCATCTCTAGACACTAGTCTCCTATAGCTAGTCTTTGTTAGAATTGCTTTAAAAGTTTCAGAAGTTCTCCTAAATTTAATATATAAGGTTTGAACAAGTTCTAACACCATCCTAGGTTCTCAGGAGTTTTTTGTTGTTGTTGTTTGAGTTTTTGAGTTGTTGTTGAGTGAGTCAGGGTTTCACTCTGTTGCCTAGGCTGGAGTGTAGTGGCACGATCATGGCTCACTGCAGCCTCCCCTGCCTGGGCTCAAGCGATCCTCTCACCTCAGCCTCCTGAGGAGCTAGGACCACAGGTGCACGCCAACATGCTCGGCTAACTTTTTTATTATTTGTAGAGACCAGGTCTTCCTATGTTGCCCAGGCTGGTCTCAAACTCCTGGGTGCAAGTGATCCTCCTGCCTCAGCCTCCCAAAGTGGTGGGATTACAGGCATAAGCCACTATGCCCGGTCCATCCTAGGTTCTCTATTATCTCTACAATCTGTTTTTCTGGCCTCATTTCTCCTTATTTATTTGAATGTTTACTATACATTTTAATCTACTCAAGAATTTCCTGCCTCCTGGAATGCTCTTTCTGTTCCTCAATCTTCCCATATCTGCACAGAAATTCTATATTGCCTTTTCCAAGGCCACCCCAACTATGCCCTACACACCTTCCTTAGTACACCTCTTTTTTCTTTTTTTTTTTTCTTTTAAAGAGACAAGTTCTCACTCTGTTGCCCAGGCTGGAGTGCAGTGGCATGACCATAGGTCGCTGCAGCCTCAAACTCCTGGACTCAGGGGATTCTCCTGCCTCAGCCTCCCAAGCAGCTGAGACTACAGGCACAAACCCCTATGCCCAGCTCATTTCTTTAATTTTTTTTTTGTAGGGACTGGGTCTCACTGTGTTGTCCAGACTGGTCTCAAACTCCTGGTCTCAAGTGATCCTTCTGCCTTGACCTCTCAAAGTGTTGGAATTAACAGGCATGAGCTACCACACCAGCCCTTAGTACACATTCTGACCTACAACCGCATTCTGCTATCTATTCACTTTTCATCTCTAGCCACTTATATTCATTTACAGCCACCTTTTATCCTACTCACTTTTTTTCAGTCTCCCTCTTTCCCATATGTATCCATTCTATCTTATCAATGACTTTTAGTCACAAATAGAATCTATCATTAATTGACCTGTTTGCATCTACTAAGTGTGATTTAAATATGCCAGTCGATTCTTCTAAAAACTAAATGTTTATTAAGTGTATTAATTTACATTTCTCATTCATTTGCCTGTATATTTGTCCAAATAAACTAAAAATATTCAGAAAAATATTTGAATGAGACCTCGAGCAACACCATATACCCAAAAGCACTTGATAATGTAAACTTCCATTTATCCAGAATGACTAGGAAAGACACATTTCCATAAATACAATGTTAACTAAGACACACATATATACAAACTGACAAAGAATTATAGTGCTATAAAATGAACTTAAAACAATATTGAGTATCACTTAACACTTCCTCCATGACTCAGAGGGTAAGTACATGTCAGGGTCTTGCAGTGTTATTAGTTCATCACCGTGAACATCAACTATTAAATAGAAAAGAGGGGACTTAAAATGTCTTCAAGAGCACAAACACTGTCTTATACTTTCTTTTCGATGCCCTATTCCAACTGGCAGAGAGCTGGGCACATAATCATTTTGTCAATTAACCTGTCCCCTAACACAGCAGAGCTCAACTTTATTTGTTTAAACTTTCCAATGATTTAAATTCTAGGTCAAAAGACAATTACTATAAATACTTTTTGATGATGAATAATCTTCATCTTTAGAGATGAAAGAGCCACATCTACAATAATAACAACATAACTAGTAATTTGGCTGGCTGACTGGCAAGAATTGGAGCATATGGAAAAAAGAACCATCAGCCTTAGTCTAAACATTCTAAGTGGAGGTTAGGAGCCTAAATATCTTAACTGGAATGAAAGCTGCTATGAAGAGTCATAAATGTGGGTCAGAATACTATGACCTGTGAGATCAGACCGGAAAGTTTTAGAAAATCTAATGGCAAGGAGAAAATATACAAAAGTATTCAAAAGGAAAAGAGTATAAAGTAATTGAATCTTGCAACTATGTTCCAGCCAATTGCCTAACAGAATAAAGCTCTGAAAAATAAAAGCCATGGTTGAAAATTTCAACACAGAACTGGAAATCATAAAGAGTGACACCACTGAAAAAAATTGCCGAATAGAAATTCTAGGACCGGCCGGGCGCGGTGGCTAAAGCCTGTAATCCCAGCACTTTGGGAGGCCAAGACGGGCGGATCACGAGGTCAGGAGATCGAGACCATCCTGGCTAACACGGTGAAACCCCGTCTCTATTAAAAAATACAAAAAACTAGCCGGGCGAGGTGGCGGGCGCCTGTAGTCCCAGCTACTTGGGAGGCTGAGGCAGGAGAATGGCGTCAACCCGAAAGGCGGAGCTTGCAGTGAGCTGAGATCTGGCCACTGCACTCCAGCCTGGGTGACAGAGCGAGACTCCGTCTCAAAAAAAAAAAAAAGATTCTAGGACCAAAAAATAAAATAAGCAAAATTAAGAATTCAATGGACCAGTTTAATATCATATTAGCTGAAGAAAGAATTAGGAAAGGGCAAACAATCCAAAATGAAGCACAGGAAACAGGAAAAAACAAACAAACAAAAAACCAGAAGCATAAATACAAAAGAGAGAATAAAGTTTACAGTGAGAAGGTATAATGTGCATTTAATTGGAATCCCAGAATTAGAGGACAGAAAGAAAGGAACAGAGGCAATATTTGAAGAGATAATAAATAAGAATTTTCCAAAAGTGGTAAAATATCATTCCACAGATTTTTTTTTTTTTTTTGAGATGGAGTCTTGCTCTGTCACCCAGGCTGGAGTATAGTGGTGTGATCTCAGCTTGCTGCAACCTCCGCCTCCTGGGTTCAAGCAATTCTACTGCCTCAGCCTCCTGAGTAGCTGGAATTACAGGTGCCCACCACCATGCCTGGCTAATTTTTGTATTTTTAGTAGAGATGAGGTTTCACCATGTTGGTCAGGCTGGTCTCGAACTCCTGAGCTCAAATGATATGCCTGCCTTGGCCTCCCAAAGTGCTGGGATTACAGGTATGAACCACCGTGCCCCGCCAAATGTCATTCCACAGATTTAAGAAGTTCGATGAATTCCAAGCAAACTAAATAGGAAATTCACACGCAGATACAAAGTGGATGTGCAAAAACCTCAAAACAGAAAATTTTATGAGCAGCCAGGGAAAAACACATGAATTACATCCAAAGGAACAACAATTAGAATGAAACTAACTTCTCTATAGCAATACACAACAATAATATATCCTAAAATGTGTTTGTTCCAACAAAGCAAGATTGGTTTAACATTTTAAAATCTTGTAATTTACTCCACTAACAGAGTAACAGAGAAAAACTATATCATCTCAAAAGATGTAGGAAAAATCATCTGATAAAATACAATACCCTTGCATGATTAAAAAAACAACAACAAAAGCTCTTGTAAACTAAAAGGAATAGAATAATAAAGCTTATCTCCCAAAATTGATCATATTATATAATGAAAGCTTTCCCTGTGCAGTGAGGAATCAGACAACAAGGCCTGTTATCGCTGCTTTTATTATCCTGGTAGCATCAACAGTTCAGTAAGGCACAGAAGATACCAAAGATAGAAGGATTAGAAAGGAAGGAACAAAACTATCATTATCCACAAATGATCTGATTTCATATATATATAATCCATAATAAGAAATTTTCTAGATAAGTCCAATTTATTTCCATTATATATTTCCTTATATTGGCCACAGCTTTTATATACTAACAACAAGTGCCTAGAAAGAAGGCTAATAAAAGATGAGAACTTCTATATAGAAGACAATTATTGAAATTCAAAGATAAATGAAGAAATATGCAATATTCTCAGATTACAAGACCAATATCATAAAGACGTCAATTCTCCCCAAATTCATCAGACTGTATATAATCCCAATTAAAATCCAAACAGGTTTGTGTGTGTGGAGACAGGAATTGGGGCAATTCAACAAGCTGATTCGAAAATTTACATGAAAACGTCAATAGCTAGGAATAGATAAAATATAAAGCCTGGGAAAGACAGAATGATATTAGAGCAAGGACAGAAACAGAACAAAGCAGCAGGTTAAGAAACAGACTCACAAATATATTGTCAGTGATTTCTGACAAGGGAGTACAACAAAATGGAGGAGAAAAGTGGTCTTTTCAATACATAGTACTAAGACAACTGGATATTCACGTAGAAAGGAATAAAATGGAATTCCTATTGTACATGATACACATAAATCAATTGTGTGAAAGGCAAAACAACGAAGGTCTTAGAAGATAATACAGGAAAATATCTTCATGACCTCAGAACATAAAGCAGCTAACTACACTAAAATTATTAACTGTGAAAAGGCAAATCTAGAGGGTGGGAAAAGATATTTACAACAGCAACAAATGGCTCAAATATAAAAATACACACAAACACACGCATATGCATATATAACAACAAATCAATAAGAAAAAAACCCAGGAAAAAAAAATGGACTGGAGACATGAACAGGCACTTCATAGAAGAGAAAATACATACGGCTAATAAACTTCTAAAAAGGTTCCAACCACTTGGTTCTGGGGAAACGCAAATTAAAACCATAGTAACGCAACACTACACACTCATCAGAACAGCTAAAATTTTAACAACTCACAATACCAAGTATAGACTAGGACACAAAACAACACTGCTACAGAAGTAGCAATTGTTCAGCCACTTGGAAACTGTTTGTTATCTGCCAAAGGTGAAAATGCACATATTCTATGACTCAGCAAGGCCATTCCTATGTATTTATCTTACAGAAATGCATGAACATGTGTACCAGGACATACAATAGATTCATCGAATTATTATTGTAATGCTCTCAAACCAGAAACAATCATATAACCATTAACATTAAAATGAACTATTATATATAGTATAATGTATCCACGCCATAGAATATTACACAGCAATGAAAATCAGTGGGCCACAGCTCCAGGCAATAATATGAATTAATGTCACAAGTGTAATGTTGGGTACATTACACTTGTGACAATGGAAAGGAAGCCCGACAAAATAATTCATATTCCATAATTTGTTGGAGGCCAGTTTTAAAGAAAACAGGAGTAGTGCATATGATCTAACATGCTGTCACCAAAAAGGGGCACTTGGAAGGGGAGGGCTTCTGGGTCAGAACCAGCAATGTTCTATTTCTTCTCCTTTGCGGTGGTTCATCAAGCTATTCTTTGAGGTTTCACGTACTTTTCCATATGTGTGTTTGATCTCATATAAAAATGGTTTAGGAAAATTAAACCAACTAGCTTACCCTGAGACTAGCATCTGCCCATCATGGGAAAAAGCACAAGCCAGAACAGGAGCACAGTGCCCACTCAGGGTACTTTTATATTTTAATTCAAAACCTGCAAATAACAAGGTAACAGAGATTAGAAAGCTGACCATGCTTAGAACTGATTTTTAAGTCAATATCATTTCACTTGTTTATTCAACAAATAATCTTTGAGTGCCTAAAGGACACAAAAATTAAAAACCCTCATGCAGTTCAGATATCTATAAGGAAATAATCGGGATGCAGTGTGATTAACTGGTTGCTGTTGACTAAAGAAAAAAGTAAGTTTTTAAAGAATTCAAGTAGTTTTACTCAGAAGTCTTTCTGAGGACTATAGACTAAGGCCTATGGCCTGGGAACTACAGGGCAGTCTGTGAGACCACTCCAAAGTGGTGCTTCAGCCCGCTGCTTATATACAGGTGGTAGAGGCTTAGTACGTGCAAAATCACATCAAACAGAAGTTACATTAAAGCAGAATCACATCAAGGTCTGGGTGTAAGAGTACATCTGGTTATAGATCACTAAAGTGCATTCGGTTACAGATTGCAGAAACATGATCACTAACCCCACCAGACGTTATCTCAGGTAAGAAAAGGCAAGGCTGGGCTCGTTTATCTTTTAAGGAATGTAGTGACTCAGGCAAGAGACATGAGGGACTCTGTGCTCTCCTCTTTTTTGTCTTCAAGGCATTCTTCTGGAGAGCTGCACGCTGTCACAGAGTTGGGGGTTTTGTGAAATTATGCTGGCAAGCAGAAAGGAGCAAACATGGCTTCTCCTGTTTGTCACTCTGTCTCACATTTCAAAAGCTCAGTAATGGATTTTAAAAAGCAGCTCAACAAAGGCTAGATGGGGTAATTTCATAACTACCAAAATTTTTAAACGTTTAAACTATACCACAATTTTGGTGTCTGATAAAAACAAAATATGCCAATTGCACAAAAGACTTTAAAAAACGCTTATAATTTTTTAAATCTGGCACTTAAAAATATTTTGTCATCCTGTAAATAATCAATGGTAATTTACACATCTTGTAATTCCAATATTATCTTTATAACACTCCTACAAAGTATAAAAAAGTGTAAAATCCCTTTTATGCTTTTAGAATTACTAAACATAAATATCACAACTATTTTAAAAGTATACTGAGGGAATTCAATACATTTTGGTGACAACCTATAAAAATAAATATTAAGAAATTGGCAGGGGTTGGGGGAAAGGAAAAGGAAATACACAAGGGAAATTTATAACTACATCAAACACAATAAAACCTTTTTTGAAGTGTTAAATGTCTTTTAGTGAGGATAACAAGCATTTAACTAAAGAAAAAGGTCATCAGAGTAAGTAAAAGTTTCAAGCTCAAAACAGGAAAAAAAAAATATTTTTATCTGGGAAAGCAGAGACACACACTAAAGTCACCATGCTAGAAATACAATGATGAACTTCAAAAGGCTTTCATTCTAACTGGGAACAGAGCAGTAAGTAGGCATGATTAATCAAACAAAGCAAACATATTAAGGTGCAAACCAAATTAAGACTACAAAACTTTAATACAACCATAAGAATAGGTTATGTCCTCAAGTATAAGACCCATATGTCTCTCTACTCCTCCCTACAAATAAGCAAATAAGGTACAAATGGTGATCAATGCTTTACGAAAAGGTTTTATTATTATTTTCTTTTTTTTCAGAGGGTCTCCTTCTGTCACCCAGGCTGGAGTGCAGTGGTGCAGTCTCGGCTCACTGCAACCTCCACCTCCTGGGTTCAAGTGATTCTCCTGCCTCAGCCTCCCAAGAAGCTGGAACTATAGCTGTGCACCACCACACCTGGCTAATTTTTGTAGTTTTGTCGAGACAGGGTTTCACCACATTGGCCAGGCTGGTATGGAACTCCTGACCTCAAGTGATCCGCCTGACTCAGCCTCCCAAGTGCTGGGATTACAGGCGTGAGTCACCATGCCCAGCCTTATGAAAAGGTTTTAACTGCATGTTTATAAACTGTCATGTATGTTTTTGTTAAAAAGTCAGTGTCAACATATTTTCCAGTAAACATGTGAAAGGCTTTACTTTTGAACAATTATCAAAGGAACATATTTATTTCCTGATAAAAGGTTCTTCTCTATACACTATACACTAGGATAATTATGAACAACAAAAATGTAGTTTGTCATTTAACTGAAGTGTACTAGGTAACAAATAATAATATTTTGAGGCTCCTGAACCAATCAAGATGACCACAATATTTCAGATTCCCATGAAAATGTCAATGAAGGAATAAAGACAGAAATGTACACTGGTAAAGAGAGTGGGAAGAGGGGCATCAGCAAACCAGACACTGAATCAACTTTGGGAAGGCAGAAAGCACATTAAATAATGAAGTATAAAAAAATAACAGCCCAGTGTACAAACAGACGGGGGTACAGCCAAGAAAGTTATTCTGCCCTAGGAAACACCCCAAGACTGGCCAAGTGCAGTGGCTCACGCCTGTAATTCCAGCATTTTGGGAGGCCAAGGTGGGAGGATTATTTGAAGCCAGGAGTTCGAGGCCATCCTGAGAAACAAACTGAGACACTGTCTCTATAAAAAATTTAAAAATTAGCCAGGGCAAGACCAGGGAGAGGAGGTGGAAAGGGTAGGAAGAAAATACCTCAAGATTCCAGAATATCAATAGCCAGGAAAAAGGAAAATTAGAATGACACAGACATAGACCTGAAAAGAGAAAAACTGACTGACTGTATACAGATCATTTGGCGTCTACCTCCAATCTCTCCCCAACTTCACTCTTAGTATGCTGCACAAAAGCCAAGCGCTTATCCCCGGTGAAACCTTTCAAACAAACAACTGCCTGGGAAGCCCTAGGGTGACAGAGTATCTACTCCCCAAGTCCCCAGTCCCTCACCCAGAAGGGCCAATTACCCACCTCCTAATCCCAGAGGGAAGCCAGCACTAACAAACCACCCCTGTGCACAGAGCTTCTAAACATTATTGTCTAATTCTTAAATGCAAACAGAATACTAAGCAAAAAGGGGACTCGACTGCAAACAAAGCTCAGAAAACAGGAGGGAACTTAAAAACAAAGCAAAAACTCCTAAAAGACATCCTGAGAGTTTTGAGAGTTTACCTTTATAACAGACACTATGAAAAGGAAACAAAGAAGATGGTGAGCTTTCAGAATCTGAAAATACGATTAACGAGATAAAAGATTCAAAAAAAGGTTAAGAGAAAAAGCAGAGAAAATTTTCCCTAAAGTATAAGAAAAGAGAGAGGAATGTCGGGGAGAAAAAAGAGAATCAATTCAGGAGGCCCAACATTCAATTAATGGAAGTTGTAAAAAGAGAGAAGGATGAAAGAAATAACATAACAGAATACTTTATTCCAAAACTGCACAAAGGAAGCTTCCTGACTGAATAGTACAATGGAAGGAAAAAGACCCACACACTAGCAAAAAGCAGTACCTACAGTGAATAAATAAAAAATATAGTGGTATAAACAATGTTTACAGAAACTGTGAAAACCACCAAAGGAGTTGAAATCAAGTGCAAAGCGGTCCCCTCTGGTGAGCAGAAATGTGCATGGCAGTAGTATGGGTGAGGTCATGATCAGCAATGAGCATCTGATTTTTCAATCATGTGTATTACTTTGATTAAAAGTTTCTTAAATTATATTTTTGTACTTATTTTTAGATACTCAGGGTACCTTAAGTAAAAAGATTAAACAGAAATTTTATCCAGACCACAAATAATTTTAGAGAAGTGCTACTTAGCATACATACCTAAGATATGAGTAAAAGAAACAATCCAAATTTTGACTTGGCAATCCTGACCACATGATGCCAATCGAAAAAACTGAAGACCTTGTTCTCCATCTAAAATTTGTTAAAAATAAATACAGAGAATTTGTAAAACACTGAAATCCCCCTAAAATTTCCATTTCTTAAACTGAGATCTATTAATTCTACTCATTTAAACCATGTTCACAAGCTATTAGTTAACTTATACCATTTAACAAAATGTTGATTAAAGAATTTCTTTTAAACAAGGTACTATATAGGATTATTAGTCCTCAAGTTGCTACAATAAAATACCTTTCATTTACATTCCTCAAAGAATAGAACTTAAGGCTGCAAGAACCAATACTGAGCCACTAAATAGAGCATCCAATTTTAGAGTCTGTGAGGCTAGCATTGATGGGAAAAATTAGGAAGAAAAGTCAGTTACTTTGACAGTGTTAAATGTTTAATCATCCCCAACCTTTATTTAAGGGTGTAGAATTTTTTTCCCTTATTTTTTTCTTTTTTTTTTTTTGAGACAGAGTCTCACTCTGATGCCCAGGCTGGAGTGCAATGGTGTGATCTCAGCTCACCGCAACTTCCGCCTCCAAGGTTCAAGCAATTCTCCTGCCTTAGCCTCCCAAGTAGCTGAGATTACAGGCATACGCCACCACGCCTAGCTAATTTTTGTATTTTTAGTAGAGATGGGGTTTCACCATGTTGGCCAGGCTGGTCTTGAACTCCTGACCTCATGATCCGCCTGCCTCAGCCTCCCAAAGTGCTAGGATTACAGGCATGAGCCACAGCACCGGCCTAAGGTCTTATCTAAAAGCCTGGTCTGTAGTTCACATGGAATAATGGGAATTTTTTTCCATTTGATTTAATCAAGCCAAAAGCTGGAATTATAGAAATCAAAAATAACATCAATTCACTCCATTTGGTTGAAAATATTACATTATTGAGGGAAAGTAATCAGTTAAATGGTGTCCCAGAAGCGCTACTACTTTACACTTACTTCATTTTAGTGTATCATTATATATCTACTAGATTAAGTTCCTAAACAATTTTGGATAATGTAAATATTGATATCATCAATGCAATTTTATACAAGTGGTACCTAATATCACATGTAGTTTCATCAAGTAACTTTTGGCATTCTTATGCAGTAAAGCACAATTCAGAAATTGAGGCTGGGCATGGTGGCTGAAGCCTGTAATCCTAGCACTTCGAGAGGCTGACACCAGGAGTTTGAGACTAGGCTGGGGAATATGGTAAGACCCTGTCTCTACAAAAAATTTTGTTAAATTAGCCAGGTGTGGTGGCACACATCTGTAGTTGTAGCTACCTAGGAGGCCGAGGCAGGGGATCCCCTTAAGCCCAGGAGTTTGAGGCTGCAATGAACTATGATCCCATCACTGCACTCCAGCCTGGATGACAGAGCAAGACCCTGTCACCAAAACAGAAATCTAATATCCATCTTGAGATTGCACTCTGGCTTACCAAATATTCAGTATATAAAATTTAACAAATGTATACACCTGGGCATGTAAATTTTTTCTATGGACTCTGCCTCTCTGAAAGTACAAACACTTTACTAACAAACAACGAATTAAATTCCATTTCACTGAAAGTTTTTCTAACTCCATGGGACTTCCATATTTCAATAGCATTTTTGTTTTTTCTGTAGCATAGGTTTACCCAAAATGTATCCTTTCTAAGAGAGATCTTGAGGGATACAAGCAATTCCTGATAATCACTGTCTTTTTAAGGCAAAACATTTTATTCACTAAATGGCTGACAGCAAAATATTTCTGTATTAGACCTAATTACCAAACCTATTTTTTTCATTGTTTCTTAACTAAGTAGATCCTTTGAAGTTAATTCTAAAGTTCTTTAAGTAGTGAAAATTCAGCTAAGACAATGGAAAATTACACAGCTTAAAATGTGCTTATGTTCAGTATCTAAATATAACATTTAGAAACATACTTTTCTTCAGGAAAAATATTTAAATTATAATAACCTAATAACCCACACTTTATCATTTAAAAACTGGAGAGAAATGATTATTTACTCTCAGGTGCAAACAGAATTATTTTTCCTTATTTCAGCAAAATGTCACAAGATGAGTTAATATGTCACAAGTATTTACAGATAATAACAAATAACAAATTAAATTTAAATTATATACTTTGTCTTCTAAATAAATACAGTTGTTTCCACAAATTCCTACAATAATCACTTTAAAGCACGTATCAATTTGTTTCAGAGAATTTATTCATAAGGTTAAGATATATTTCAAACACTGAAGGAACTCAAGAAGGCACGAAGATTAAAATTATACCGAGAGAAGTGTATAATATGTTCTAAAGGCAGGGTGGGGATGTGGGTGTCATTTCAGAGTCTCGTCTAGAATTCTCTGCCTGGTTTAGTGAGCCTTTCCTGACCCCAGAAGCTCCCAATCTCTCTAAATGCAGGACAAAAAAGCCCTTATTTTCATTCTAATATTAAAACTAATATAGTGGTCTTTTCATTGGAAATCTATCTTCAGATCATTTAGAACCAAAAAAGGAACCTAGATCTCTCCACACTTTTTTTTTTTTTTTTTTTTTTTTTTTTTTTTTTTTTTTTTTTTTTTTGAGGCAGAGTCTCGCTCTGTCACCCTGACTGGAGTGCAGTGACCGGATCTCAGCTCACTGCAAGCTCCACCTCCCGGGTTTACGCCATTCTCCTGCCTCAGCCTCCAGAGTAGCTGGGACTACAGGCGTCCGCCACCTCACCCGGCTAGTTTTTGTATTTTTAGTAGAGACGGGGTTTCACCGTGTTAGCCAGGATGGTCTCGATCTCCTGACCTCGTGATCCGCCCGTCTCGGCCTCCCAAAGTGCTGGGATTACAGGCTTGAGCCACCGCACCCAGCCTCTCTCCACACTTATATAATTCACCAGATTCATTGAGTGCCTGCAAGATGTGGAGAAGGTAGTATCACAGAAATGGAAGCAATGACTTGTTACAAGCTGTCCGTAGAGTAAAATAGCACAGAACAATATATTAAAAGAATAACTGCCTTAATTAAATTAGGGAGGCAGTTTAACATAAGAATGGATTTATGAAAAGAAAATCTATTATTTCAGCAAATCATTAAAAGGAATCTTACTCATCAATCTACATTTCAAGGCCTACTCTGTATCAGGTACGATGAAGAAAAGAGACCCAGGCCCTGCCTGCCTGGAGCTTACAAGCTAATAGGAAAAACACCATTAAATATTATCCATATAAATATAAAATTAAAACTTGTGATACTATTATAAAAGAAAAATAAAGCATGCAAATAAAAGACTATATCAAAATTATACAGATTTAGTGCAGGAGTTAAGAGCAGGAGAGGCTTATCTTTAGTGACTTTCAGCCAAATTCTAAAGGACATAACAGCAAACCAGGTAAAGGGTCTGCACATAAAACCCTTGGAAAAATCTTAGAAACATTCCAGGAATTAAAGAAGGTCAATGTGGCAAAAAGTGCATGACGCCAAGAGCAATTTGAGATTAGGGGGAAGCAGAACATGTTTTGCTTTAGGGATCTGGGATCTTAATCATATCTTAACAAGCCACTGATGGGCTTGAAAAGGAGGGAACACCACAATCTTCCTGTCTACTCTCTGGACCTGTTCTGTTCAATAAGGCAGTGACTGGCCATATGTGGGTGCCAAAGACTTGAAATGCAGCTAGTCCAAATTGAAATGTACTATCTATAATATACATACCAGATTTCAAAGACTTAGTACAAAAGATAAAGTATCTTAATAATTTTTATTATCAATTATTGAAATCACATTATATACTGGGATATACTGCTAAAATTAATTTCATCTACTACTACAACATTTTAAATTTTCCTAAGTGGCCTGCAGTACGTTGTTATGGACAGCACTGGTCTGGCAACAAGACTGCAGGGGGACAAGAGCTACAGAACTCCCATCCACTAACACGGAAAATGAAAACTTTAAAGAAAGAACTTTCCAATTCACTGTACCTATTTAAAACCAAGAGACTATATTCAGGAGCTCTGTTTATTTCTAAAAAATCAATTCTGTTGGCAAACATTTTATAAATTTAGTTTTTGGAAGATTAAATTAGTAAATGGAAAACATAGCTTCCATTTCCAATTTTTAAAGTTTACATTTCTACTTGAATAGCAACATAGTGTTTTTCTCTTTTTTTTAATTGCAATCCTGTCAATAGGGTTAGGTCCTCTAAACTGCCATATCCAAGGAATCTGAATCTGTTGTACCAATTTGAGTCACCCCCTGCATATAATAAAGAATGTAATTTTCTTGCAGGAAACTCCAAGGCCCCCCCACCCCCCAAAAAAGAAAAGAATGTGATTTTCTCATATATTTTTTCAGATTTCATTTTGGTCAAAAAAGAGAGAAGGATAATCCCTATACAGGAATAAATTAATAGGGCTCCTCACTCTACTAATGATAACATACAGAAGAATAAAAGAACAAGTCATATACAGCACAAATTATAAACAGGAATTTCTAGTGCTTAAAAGAATAAAATAACCAACCAGAAACTGGCTGTGAAGAAAAATTGCAGCAGGTAATTCCAAGATCATGTGCTTTTTCACTATGCAGACACCTCATTTTATCATCCCACACTGTTAAATCACCACATGAGGAGCCAGTGACAAAGAAGCTTCCATTAGGAGAAAATGCACATGCCACCAAGGAGCCATCTTTAACATTACCACATCTGAAATAAAAGCAAAAAGTGGGTTTTCATTTCAGAGTATCTTTTACCTTATACCACAGTCTCTAACAGCAGCGTGATACAGTAAAAAGAGAATAAATGGCTATAACAGATCTAGAGAGAAAGGACAAC
Organism: Piliocolobus tephrosceles; assembly: GCF_002776525.5. Taxonomy (NCBI): domain Eukaryota; kingdom Metazoa; phylum Chordata; class Mammalia; order Primates; family Cercopithecidae; genus Piliocolobus; species Piliocolobus tephrosceles. The sequence goes on from NC_045444.1 coordinate 44,992,711, forward strand.
TGATGCCTACAGAAATAAAATATCATTTATATGCTATGAACTGAGATACACTGTCTAAAAGCAAGCAAGGATTTAAATACCCTCCCTTAAACATTTTAACTGGTATGTTCAAGCTTAAATTACAAACCAAAGTCCACATATCTTCATATTTTTGCACAGGGCAAATCAGTATAAACACATTAAAATCTGTAAAACTTAAACCAGAAAAGCAATGACAAGCAACATCAACTACAAACATATTTTTTTAAAAGGTAAGATGAAACTATTTTTATTGGAAAATATGTTATTGGAGTCAAAGGTACTTTCAATGTCTGTATTAAAAATTACCCTGAAGCAACAGTGAGGTCTTCAAATATAAATTATTCATGAAAGGAAAATGTTGTGGGCAAGTTAAAATTATGTTAGGAAGACAGAGAGGCACTGTGCTGAAGATATTAATATTAGATCAGTTAGGAAAAATAAGCTGTTAAAAACCCAACAATTAACGCACTGTCCCATCCAGCAGGGTATCTATCATTTATATATAATTAATTACATTCTTTACGGATAGTTATGCTATAGAGCCAGAAGTTGTCATTGGATAAGATTCCTTAGCTGACAGCTGGATTTCATGCATATAAAAAAGATATTTGGCCTAAGTGTTTATCAACACCACTTAAAACACATCACCCTTTTCAACCCAGACCTAAGCTTAAATGAGCAATAGTTGTTGACCAACTGGCATTTGTGTTCTGAAAGATGCTGGGAGAAGGAGGAAGGGGAGGTACACTAGGCTATTTTAATTGTTAATTACTTAAAAGTGCATGGTTTCTAATGTTCTTAATGTCATCTAAAAGTGTTAACTTTTTTTTGAGACCGGGTCACTCAGTCACTCAGGGTGGAGTACAGTAGTGCAATCCTAGCTCACTGCAGCCTCAAACTCCTGGGTTCAAGCGATTCTCTCACCTCAGCCACTGGAGTAGCGAGGACTACAGGCACACGCCACCACGCCTAGCTAATAAAAATAACTTTTGCTATGTATATTTTGCCACAATATAAATAAATGTGAATAGTTTTAATGTTGTTAAATTGCAATACATTACCAATGTAAATTAATTTACTGTTTTTTTCCCAAAAGAGTCTTTCTGGTGAGTTTTTTTTTTTTTTTTTTTTTTTTTTTTTTTTTTTTTTTT
>NC_045444.1:44993982-45017707 GCF_002776525.5 Piliocolobus tephrosceles
TTTTTTTTTTTTTTTTTTTTTTTTTTTTTGTATTTTTCAGTAGAGACGGGGTTTCACCGTGTTAGCCAGGATGGTCTCGATCTCCTGACCTCGTGATCCGCCCGTCTCGGTCTCCCAAAGTGCTGGGATTACAGGCTTGAGCCACCGCGCCCCCCGAGTTTTTTTGTTTTTTTTTTTTTAAGAAATGATAAATAACACATCACCACCACACCAAACATGAGGTTCTTTCTTCTGGGCTTGTTCATTCACCCAGCAAAAATTGCAGTCAGAGAAATAACTGCATCTCTTAGCTGAGCTTTACATACTATTACTTTATCATTTAAAACACTTGGGCCGGGCGCAGTGGCTCATACCTGTAATCCCAGCACTTTGGGAAGCCGAAGCAGGTGGATCACATGAGGTCAGCAGTTCAAGACCAGCCTGGCCAACATGGTGAAACCCGGTTTCTATTAAAAATACAAAACATTAGCTGGGCGTGATGGCGGCAGTCTGTTATCCCAGCAACTGGGGAGGCTGAGGCAGGAGAATCACTTGAACCCGGGAGACGGAGGTTTCAGTGAGCCTAGATCGCACTATTGCACTCCATCCTGGGCAACAAGAGCAAAATGCTGTCTCAAAAACTAAAGAAAACACTTAAACTACAAGTGACAAAAATAAAGCCTAACACAAGTACACATATGTAACAAACCTGCACGTTGTGCACATGTACCCTAGAACTTAAAGTATAATAAAAAAAAAAAAAGAAAAAAAAAGCCTAAATTTACTGAACCTTCAAAATGTTGCATTGTTTAACTCTTACAATTAAAAAAAAACCATAAGAATCTCACAAGGTTAACTCTTAATTTTAAGATTGGAAATATAAAACTCTCAGAGCTAAGCAAATCTACTATAAGAATCATACTAAACATCTCTCTGGGTATTTGACCTTTAGAAGGCCAGTTACAAATTTTTTTTTTTTTTTTTTTTTTTTGAGATGGAGTCTCGCTCTGTCTCCCAGGCTGGAGTGCAGTGGCGCAACCTTGGCTCATTGCAAGCGCGGCCTCTCAGGTTCACGCCATTCTCCTGCCTCAGCCTCCCAAGTAGCTGGGACTACAGGCACCCGCCACCACACCTGGCTAATTTTTTGTATTTTTAGTAGAGACGGGGTTTCACTGTGTTAGCCAGGATGGTCTCGATCTCCTGACCTCGTGATCCACCCTCACTCGCCTCTCAAAAGTGCTGGGATCACAGGCTTGAGCCACCGCTCCCGGTCCAGTTAAAATGTTTTTTCTTGTGCTACCTGAAAACTATTGGCTTCCTAGGGTCATCGAAATATTTTGCTTTTTTCTACATCACTTAGACTGTGCAGAATATCAAAATATTTTGCTTTCAGCTTTTTTTAAGTACACCTAGTCAACAGGATTAAAACAGGAAGGATTTAAATATCCATACCTATATAACTTGTATGACTGTACATTCCACAAAACCACAGTTCCATCAGCTGCCCCTGATGTCAAACACCTGGAGTCTGGGGAAAACTGGCAAACCCTCACGGGGCTGCCACTAGGCTGTTCCATCACTGCCAACATCTGTCCATTTTCAGTATTCCATAGGACAGTGGTACCATCTGTTGAACACGATGCCAAAATATGTCCTGAAGGGGAGAAACAGCAGCAGTGGACAGCATAGGTGTGAAACTTCAACGGAGAGTGTGGCAGTTCAGTAAAGTCATGTAACGAGTACAAGCGAATTGTTTTGTCCAAGGAGCAAGTAGCCAAGAGGGAAAAGGAGAAGGCACAGCAGTTGACATCGTCACCATGATCAGCTAATGTGTGAATCAGTTTCACCATGTTCCTTATTTGAAGTAAAACAGCCTGAAATTTTTAAGCAGATAAAGGTTATTTATTCTAGGAATCAGATAAATGCAATTTGAATCTATATAAAAGGGCCAAAATGTTTTAATCTGCTCAATGAATGCTTCTACATCAACATTTTAAAGCAGTGGTCCCAACCTTTTTGGCAGGAGGGACCAGTTTCATGGAAGACAATCTTTCCCTGGACTGGGGTGTGGGGGATGGTTTCAGGATGAAACAGTTCCACCTCAGATCATCAGGCTTTAGATTCATAAGAAGCACACACCCTTGATCCCTAGCAGGCACAGTTCACAATAGGGCTTGTGGATACCTGTAGCCCCAACTACAAAAATTAGCAGGGTGTGGTGGCGCGTGCCTGTAGTCCCAGCTACTTGGGAGGCTGAGGCAGAAGAATCCCTTGAAGGGAGGCGGAGGTTGCCGTGAGCCGAGATCACCCCACTGTACTCCAGCCTGGGTGACAGAGCTAAACTCCATCTTAAAAAAGAAAGAAAGAAAGAAAGAAAATCTACCACCACAGCTGATCTGCCAAGAAGTGGAGCTCACTCATGCCCTCACCTCCTGCTGTGCAGCCTGGCTCCTAACAGGCCATGATGGGTACCAGTCCTCAGTCCTGGGGGTTGGGGAGCTCTGTTTTGTTTTTGTGAGACAGGGTCTCCCTCTGTCACCCAAGCTGGAGTGAAGTGGCATGTTCTCAGCTCACTGCAACTCCTGCCTCCCGGGTTCAAGTGATTCTCTCACCTCAGCCTCCCGAGTAGCTGGATTACAGGCATGCCCCACCACGCCCTGCTAATTTTTTGTATTTTTAGTAGAGATGGGGTTTCCCCATGTTGGCCAGGCTGGTCTTGAACTCCTAGCCTCAAGTGATCTACCCGTCTTGGCCTCCCAAAGTGCTGGGATCATGGGCGTGAGCCACCGTGCCCAGCCAAGGGAGCTCTGTTTTAAAGGACAAGCTGTTACCTGGGATAAGAACAATTTGGAGGAAAAAAAAATCTATTAAGACTATAACCTCGGATTTTCACAACCACCTTTGTTATACCAATAAATTTCCACAATTCCTCAAAAACAACCTTGTCAAATAACTTCAAACTGATTTGATGTTGAGCTTTCAAAACCTAAGGTGTTTATTTCACCTTTGAAGCCTTTCTCATAAGGAGTTCTCAAAAACATCCCATTCCAGATCTGCTCATCTCAACTCAAAAAGTATTTTCTATTCTAATAACTATCTTAGCTGCTCCCTCCACAGGATGGAGCCAAGGCTATCTGCTCCGCCTTTAAAATGAAACTGTACGATTTGCTCTTAAAAAAACCAACAAAAATCTCATTGAAAATTTACTAATAAGGGGCCATGTTGAAAGCTATCCTACCATGGTTTGTCATCCTGTCTGATAAACAGTAATTATACAAAAGACTTGAGGTGAGGAACCACCTCTGAATGAATCAAGGAAACCAAGAAAAGAAAACCTAAGAAAGTCAAAAAATGAACTTAGCCAGACCACATTCAAGAACAAATTTACAAATTTAGAATAAAATCAAACTCCTCACTATGGCAAACAAAATCCTATATAATCCTATATAATCAAAATCCTATATAATTCCCGCCTGCCCACTTCTCAGATCTCAACTCTGGTCAGTCTCCCTCTCTTCTTTCCAGCCTCCTTGGTCAAACAGTCTTTCGTCTCCATAAAGCGGTTTTCTCGAGCTTAAATGCTCTTCCCTCTGCTCTTCGGATTCTATTTGTCATTTAGATCTCAATTTCAGTGTCTCTCCTCAGAGAGGGTTTCCCTATTTAAAGCAGCCACTTTCTAGGCTAGCACATCACCCTATATTCTCAGCAATTACCACCAGCATCGGATATTTGTTAAATTGTCTCCCCCGACTAGGATGTAAATTCCAAAGGACTAGGGACTTTGCCATCTTGCTCATTTCTGTATCCACACCATGTAAAACTGTCAGGCACCTAATGTACTTACATAAATATATGTTGAATATTTATTTTGCTCAAGCCCAATTGAGTTCCAGCCTTTAAATAATCTATATGTAATATGAAATTAGAAAATCTACCAAGACTATATATATATATATATATACACACACACACACACACACACACATAACTGACGGTGGAAAATTGGTGTAGAGGCAGAATCAGCTCTGAAAGGGGCAGGTATAACCTTGACTTGTAAAATTGATAATCCTGTGTCCTAGTCTTATTTACGGAAATACCTCTACCAAAAAAAATAAATAAAAGTCTGGGTGCGATGGTGCACACCTGTAGTCCCAGCACTTTGGGAGGCCGAGAAGGGTGGAACACTTGAGCCCAGGAGTTTGAGACCAGTCTGGGCAACAAGGCAAGACCCCATCTCTCCGAAAATAAAAATAATTAGCTGGGTGTGGTGGCGAACACCTCCAGTCCCAGCTACTTCAGAGGCTGAAGCGGGAGCATCGCTTGAGCCCCGGAGGTGATGACTGCTGTGAGCTGTGATTGCACCACTGCACTCTAGCCTGGGCAACAGAGCAGGACCCCATCAATCAATCAAACAAATATTAAGACATAAGGACCATGCCTTTCCCCATCATAATCTTTTCCTTTTTAGGATAAATTCAGTCTCTTTTTTTCGAACATAAACTCCAATAAAGCCTAAAAACCAAACACGAAAATTTCTGGTAGACTATCCCTGTACTGTTGCATTGAAAACAATTAAGACCAGGTGGTGCTTTCTGGAGAGCTCGCAAATCCCAGCTGTGCAAGTGCGCACAGGTGATTGACCAAACAAACTTCCGCTCCCAGCCCTCTGTGGCACTCAGCTCCCTTTGCAGTTCCAGTGGATTTAGTGGAAGCACCGAGCCACCTTCAGCTGAACAGTTTGTTTTGAAAAAGCTCTCAGGCCTACCCAGGACCTGCCTGGGGATGTGGGCGTCCCCTCGGGCCTCTGCTGTCACGCGAACAGTAAACTACCGGGCACGCCAGGTCAGCTGGCCAGCGTAAACATATGGATCCCATCTCATCCAAAGCAAACCTGAAAGGTGCCCAGCGCTCCCAAAATAAAGTCCGCGACTTACACCCCCCACGCACGAAAGACCAGGAATGTGCCCCAATCTGACAGCGGCCGGGCCTCTGCGGACGGAGCGACCCAGGCAGGAGGGCAGCTTGGGAGGCAGGGAGCTCACCCGCAGGGGGCTTCTTTCCACCCGGTGCCAGCACGCCCGCCCTAGCCCCGGGCCAAGGGTGCAAGAACCACGCGTCGCTGCGCTCAAAGTCCCGGCCCGGCCCTGCTGCGCAGTTAGAACCGGGAAATGGAGGGTTCAGATGCCCCGCGCGAGCAGGCCCCGCCGGCTAAGCCCAGTCGCGCTCCCCCACCTGCCGCCGCTGAACCGGCCTATGGACGCGGCCCCTCTCACCTGCAGGGCCCGGGGCGCGCGGGATTGGCTATCTGGTGCCCACGGGTCACGTGCCGCGCAGGTGAGGCGGGGGGGGGCGGGGCGGGGCCCTCTGAGACCCAGAGCCTGGGGACCAGGCCCCGCCCCGCGAACGCCCGCGGAGACCTAGGGGGGAGGGAACAGGCCCCGCCCCCGGGGCCGGCCCTTGAGGCGGCGCATGCGCGCCCTTCCGTCCGTACTGCGAGTTCCTCCCCGGCTTCTGGCTCTAGGGCCAAGGCTAGTTCAGGCTTGTAAAGGGGCTTCCATCGTAGTTCTGTTTTGCTAAAGCTGTGATGGCAAGGGCTAGTGATCGCCTGAAACGTCGTTTTAAAGGGGCGTTGCATCGACTGTTCGGCCATCCCTGCTGAAAGTTTTTACCTCTTTCTCCTATTCTCCCCCCTGCCCTGTGTTCTCCGAGGCCGGTCTCCCGGATTGGCCTTCTCGGTTTCGGCCACTCTGGGCGGTCCGTGACTTGGCTTCTTATGCCCTCGCCTCCGCACTCGGGTTCCCCCCAGAGGTGTCTCCCGGGCAGGCTGCCTGCCCCGGGCCCCAGCCCTGCCGCTGAGTGGGTATCCTGAGCTCACTGGAACCCCGGACGCCTTTTCTTCAGCCTTTCCCAGTGCGCCGCAGTGGCTAACGGCAGACGGATTTCCATGTGTCACTTACTACAAAGTGGCCCTGCCAGTCCTTTTTAAGATAAAAATTATCCAGAAAAAAAAGTTCCTGGGCAAGTTGCCACTTGTTAACTAAATGCACGACATAGTGTGGGACTATGTTCAGATGAAAATCAAAGATACAGAGAGCTTTTATTTTTAATCCGTGAGGAAACATTAAAAATGTATCAACCTGTGGAAACCAATGTTACATTTGAAGAGTAATGACCTAAAATGCTCACGTATAAAGATGAAATTGAGACCGTGGGAAGCTATTTGTAATGAAAAAGACTAAGGGGAAAGGGGAGATCAAAATTTATGATTTTGTGAAGCTCTTGGTAATTTTTTAAAATTCGCGGAGTGCATCATGATTGAGACTTTGAACACCAAATTGCATTCCAAAGTATTGCCAAAATAGTATTTTTCTAAAAACAAGTTTTTGATTGTATAAATAATAGAGCTCTCTGTAGAAAACACAGAATATATAAACGGGAAAACAGTGAATAATTACACCACTCAGAGATAATGCACTCAGAGATAACATTTTCTCTCAGTCTTTCAGAAAAAACAGTAATTTTACAAAAAGTCCTGGAAACTGCCTTTTTAAACAAACTTGTGTCATGAGCTTTCCCCATGTCTAAAATTTCATTAGCTTTTTCTTTTCTACTTAATGGTCTACATGGAAACATACCATAAATTACTTAACATTTTCCCTGTTGCTGAATGATTTCAACATTTTTGCTCTTAGTATAAATAATGCTGGATTAAATATCTTTGTACCTAAATCTTTTTTTCTTTTAGCCTCAATATATTACCACGTTGTGTACATAAATGTTTTTCCATATTTATGAATATGTACCTAGGATAAAAATTGAAATGGAGGCCAGGCGCGGTGGCTTACGCCTGTAATCCCAGTACTTTGGGAGGCCAAGGTGGGTGGATCACCTGAGGTCAGGAGTTCAAGACCAGCCTGACCAACATGGTGAAACCCCGTCTCTACTAAAAATACAAAAAATTAGCCGGGCATGGTGGCACGCGCCTGTAATCCCAGCTACTCAGGAGGCTGAGGCAGGAGAATCTCCTGAACCCGGGAGGCTGAGGTTGCAGTGAGCAGAGATCGCGCCATTCCACTTCCAGCCTGGGGGATAGAGTGAGACTTCATCTCACAAAAGAAGAAAAAAAGGAAATGGAATCACTGGGCATAAAGGTGGAGACAGTTTTAATAAGTAATACCACACTGCTCTTCAGAGAGGTTGTACAGTTTACATGCTCAGCAATATGTAGTTGTGTTTGTCTCTCCACTTTCTTGTCAAACTTAAGGGATACCTTTTTTATCTACACTAATTTGTGTGTGAGTTTTTTTGTTTGCGAGATGGACTCTCGCTCTGTTGCCTAGGCTGGAATGCAGTGGCACGATCTTGGCTCATTGCAACCTCCACCTCCCGGGTTTGAGCAATTCTCGTGCCTCAGACTCCCAAGTAGCTGGGATTACAGGCACCCACTACCACGCCCGGCTAACTTTTTGTATTTTTAGTAGAAACAGGGTTTCACCATGTTGGCCAGGCTGGTCTCGAACTCCTGACCTCAAGTAATCTGCCCGCCTCAGCCTCTGTCTACACTGATTTGATAAGCCAAATTGGTTATAATATTCTTTAAGTAAAACATGTAAAAGAAGCCTGTGACTACACCTGCCAGTAGTTTAGCACCATGACCTCAAGTCCAGTATAGTCAGCTTTGCTTGTCCTACAGCGACAGGCAGTTTCAAAGATAGAAGCCTCATTGAGGCTGGTCTCCAGACAACAGGTTTGCAGTTTGGGAGATGTTAACTAAAATATCTTGCCAATATACTATAGAAACAGAATTTATAAAGATAAATTTCTAAGAATTTATAGATTTGTAAAGTGAACTGGTACAGGAGAGAGTGTTAAAAGTAGTTAGACCTTTCATTTGGAATATTAACGATTTGAATGTTTTATGCATTCCTCACCTTAATTGTGTAGCTGTAAAAATCTTATTTCAGGCTGGGTGCAGTTACACCTGTAATCACAGCACTTTGGGAGGCCAAGTGGGCAGATCATTTGAGGTCAGGAGTTCAAGACCAGCCTGGCCAACGTGGTGAAACTCCGTTTCTACTAAAAATACAAAAATTAGCCAGGCATGGTGGTGCACACCTATAATACCCACTACTCAGGAAGCAGAGGCAGGAAAATTGCTTGAACCCGAGAGGCAGAGGTTGCAGTGAGCCGAGATTGAGCCACTGCACTCCGACCTTGGCAACAGAGTGAGACTGTGTCTCCAAAAATAAAAAAGAAAAAGGAAAAAGAAAATCTTATTAAAGGATAAAAATCCCATTTTGTCATTAATTTCTTGTTCTGCTCCCTAAAATAATGCTACTTGAAGAATATAGAAAACAATTTTAAATGATATATTTAAAGGAAAACCAACTTTTTAATTAAATAGTAAGCAATACATGTCAAAATACAGTGGCAATGGGAACAGAATAGATGTGAAGCAATGAGTGAGCCACCAATTACTAAAATGTGTGGTCCTGAGTAAACAGAGCTTAAAGAAGAGATGAGAGGCGCCTGTGAAATTGGAAAAGGTGGGCGTGAGAATGTGTGCTAAATAGACCTAAGTCTAGGCCCGCTAAGGGATGAGCTTTGGAAATACCCAGTTTCACAGTAAATACTCAGGCATTTATTGAGGTTGTTTTCCTTTGCAGGCAAACCCAATGTCAGAGTTTCCAGAACAGTTGGACAAGGTAGAGTCCAAGGTATAAAAACTCCCTTGAGGGGTTTAGTTTATGAAACTATATCAGGCTGAACACATGAAATTTGCCTTTTTCTATGTGTGTATTATACTGCAGAAGACATTTTTAAAAACATCCTGGCAGTTTGCCCAGAGATTATCTCATATCTGATGGAACCATTAACTCTCCAAACTGGTATCAGCCACAGTGCCACCTGCTTGTAGAGGACTCTGGGGATGTGGAAAGCTGCAACTCTGCCTGGGAGCGTGATGTGTTATCTTTTGCATGATAAAATGTTCTACGAATTTCCTTTTCCTTTGCCATTATGTAAACTTTACACCTTCAAACTGGCCATCTTTTCATTAAACCACTCAGAGTCCCTGTGTGCCAACCAAGTAGTAAGAATGAGCAGAGTTCTTTAGAAACACCTGGAACTCCATACAGAAAAAAGAAAGATCCAGGGGCTGCCTAACAACAAAACAGGGTTGGGATGAGACGGTGTATATTGGGCACAGTGAGAACTGCCTGACAGCAGAAAATGTGCATATGGCTGTAAATAAGAATACCAGGAAGAAATGTAATGACATGTATGAAACTTGGTATTTGGTACCTACTAAAAATTTTTTTGCAATTCTCACTGTGCCCTTTTCTCCATTTATGGCACAAGAAATATTTTTTGCTTATGAAATTTTTCTTTTGTTTTGTTGGTTGTGTTTTTGTTTTGTTTTCCAACTCCTGGGCTCAGGCGATCCTCGCACTTCGGCCTCCTGAGTAGCTGAGACTATGCGCGTGCAGCACAAACCCCAGGTCATGTTTTTATTTTTATTTGTAGAGAGACAGGGTCTCACTACGTTGCTGAGGCTGCTCTCAACTCCTGGGCCCAGGCAATCCTCCCACCTTGGCCCCCTCAAAGTGCTGGGACTACAGGCATGAGCCACTCTATGCCCAGCTTTTGTTTATGAAATTTTAAATTGCAATTTAAATTTTTTCATTTTCTTATTCTGTCCCATTTTCTTAAATTCTTTATTTTCAGATACTATTATTCATGTTCTTCAAGAGAATTCAAGATGTTAATGCATTTTTGAAAAAAAAATATACTTTTGTTTCCAGATTTATGATTTTTATTACGTAAGGTAAAAATATTACAGATATGGACAAATTAAATTCATTCAGCAATAGTTCAGTTTCCAGAATTACAGATTCTGTTTCCAGTTTACTGCTTGCTGTAGTCTGGAATATAATATTTTGATGCTGCCAGTCTTTGGCATCTTGTAACATTCTGTCAATTAATTGACCAAATAATGTTAGGTCTCCATTTTAACCTGATTATCTGGAATTAATATTTCTCCATATTTTCACTAATGACTTTCAAACTAGTTGACTGATTTTTGCCTAAAGAAAATCAAGATACTCCTTTAGTTTTACTTTTTGTTTGTAACTTGAAAAGGGAAGGACAATTGTCACATTTTAAAGAATGTAATAAAGAGGCCGGGCGCGGTGGCTCACGCCTGTAATCCCAGCACTTTGGGAGGCCGAGACGGGTGGATCACGAGGTCAGGAGATCGAGACCATCCTGGCTAACACAGTGAAACCCCGTCTCTACTAAAAAATACAAAAAAACTAGCCGGGTGAGGTGGCGGGCGCCTATAGTCCCAGCTACTCGGGAGGCTGAGGCAGGAGAATGGCGTGAAACCAGGAGGCAGAGCTTGCAGTGAGCTCGCACCACTGCACTTCAGCCTGGGCGACAGAGCAAGACTCCATCTCAAAAAAAAAAAAAAAAAAAAGTAATAAAATATCATAACTGATGTAGCAAATTGTAATTTTCAAAAATAACTACAGCAATATATCCCATCCCACATGCTCTTCCAGAACTTTGCCACTCACCCTCAAGAGGTGGGGGTTATGTCCCTTCCCCTTAATTTGTGTGTCATTAGACTGCCACACAAGATAGAGAACACCGTATAACTTCCAAGCCTGGGTCGTAAGAGGCAATGTGGTTTTTGAGTCACTTTCTCTCAGCAGCCAGCCACTGTGCAGTGAGGAAACCTGGCCTACATGAAGAAACCCACATGGAGAGGAATGAAGTTCCCATCCCTCAATCCGGGCTGAGCTCCAGCCAATAACCAGTGCCTGTGAGTGACCCCTCTTGGGAGAGGAGTTGCCAACTTTCAGTGGAGCCGCCAAAGCTGATGTCATGTTAAGCAGAGATGAACCTTCCTGTCAAGCCCTGTCCAAGTTGCAGGTTACTATTTTAGACAACTAAGTTTTGACGTACCTGATTTTGCAGTTAGATAACTTCCAGAGAGACAGAAGTGTAGTAAAGGCTGAACTTTGCATTGTTTAGAATTTCCTTATCACTTCAGTGAATTATGAATAGAAATATGCCAACACAATATCTCTTTGCTTAAAATGGATTAAACTCAAACTTGTTAGTTATAGTTATCTGTCCAAAATTTGAAAACTACTATGGGAAAATAATTATGTTTGTAATTTGGTTACTTTCTTTTTATTTTATTTGTATTTTTTTTTTTTTTGAAACAGGGTCTCACTCTGTTGCCCAGGCTACAGTGCAGTGGCATGATCACAGCTCACTGCAGCCTCGACCTCCCGGACTCAAGCAATCCTCCCACCTCAGCCTCCTGAGTAGCTGGGACTACAGGTGCACGCCACCATGCCTGATTGATTTTTGTATTTTTTTAAATAGAGACAGGGTTTCACCATGCTGTCCAGGCTGGTCTCAAACTCCTGACCTCAAGTGATCTGCCTGCCTCAGCCTCCCAAAGTGCTGGGCTTAAGGGTGTGAGCCACTGCACCCAGCCCATCTAATACTTTTTAATAAATTTTCACTCCTGCTCAAAAACTTGCCTTGGTCTCTCACTCTGCCTTACATCCCTCAGATGAATTCTTTCCTCTGAGGAGGTAAGTTGCTGCACACTATGGATTTACCACTGCTGACACCATGAACATGTGTCCCTTTCTCTGGAGTGACTTTTCTATCTTTTTTGAATATTACAATCTAAATAATTTTCAAGACTGAGACCAATGGTTATCTCATCTGTGAAAGAATCTTCCTGGCTCTGTAATATAGTATCAGTTGATGTGCTTCATCTACACATACAGTTAGAAGAAGCCAACAGATAACATCTATTTTTCCATCTGGATTCCATGCCAATTGAAGACTATAGAGACAACAGAGTCAAAACATTCCCTTTAATAATGAAAAAGTCTAAGCTGGTGACATGGGCGAGGAGTATGCCACAATGGGCTTCTTAATTCCGAGCCCCAGAATCAAACAGATATGCCCACCCAGTAAGTGCCGAAAAACTGTAAGCTTCCATCCGTAGGACAGAGGTTTTGCTGCCAGGCTTATAGCACAACCCACGTCAACCAGAATACATGCTCCTGTAGGCAGGCCAAAGAGACAGGAGGGGGCACTGAGCTATACAAGCTCATTCTCTTACCTTAACGCACCTACCACAGAGAGGAGGCATGAGTAAAGTGTGGAAGGACCAAGAGTACCACACTGCTAGAGGTCCCTTCATGGGGAAAGCGAATCCAGGAGTGGAATGTTCTTCCAACCCCAGCCTTGTGCAGCTTGTTCTTCTCTTCACTGAACCACTGAGGAAGGCCAGCCAAGGTTGTAGCCATCTCCTGAGGGTACTGGGGGAAGGTCCCACACTCCTGGATTGTCTTGCTCCTGACTTTCACTAAGTTACTTCCCTAATACCAACTATTGTTCTTTTGCGGATCATTTTTAGTCGACAGAGGTCAATATTGATTTTTGCCCCTAGAAAGCTCTGACATAGGTCAGAATGGTGTATTAATTAAATCAATTCTGGGGCCATTCTATACCCCAACCTGAATAATTATTCCTTAATCTTATTCCCATTATAAACTACGTGCTGCCAAAGTGTCCAGATTTTTTCATGAGAGGCTCTGCAATGATATTAAATAACGAAATTAAAATATTCCGGCAACAAAATGACTAAAATATGACTAACTGCTCCCTGTTAGGAAATTCATAAATAAAATTAAGGACCTAAGATTAAATCTCCTTGAAAATTAAAGTCCAAAGGCATAAAAAGTCAAAGGAATTTAAGTTAAACACAATTATTTTTCCAAAGAAAAACTATTTTGTTTTTTTGACATGTATAGATTTTGTCTTATGGAGTCTTCCATGGTGATGGTTTTGAAATCAGTGTTACTAGATCTGCCAAAAGCAGTGTCAACCCAAATTGAGATACAGAGAGACCAAGAAAGAAACAAAGAAGTTGTTGGAGAATGGCAAGGGCTTGCAATCCACAATATGAATGCATTGGCCACCATAGATGTGTCAGAGGGCGTTGGGGGTTAGAGGCAAAAGAAGAAATCAGTCAGGCATGGTGGTTTATGCCTGGTAATCCCAGCTATTAGGGTGGCTGAGGCTCAAGCCCAGGAGTTTGAAGCTGCAGTGAGCTAAGACCACCGCTGTACTGCAGCCTGGGTGACACAGCAGGACCCTGTCTCTAAAAAAAGAACAAAGGAGAAATCCACTAAACTGTAATGAAACAACATCCTGGGCTACAGGGGCCTATTACAGATGGTGGCATTTGTTCATTAGTGGTACTGGCTATTACTAGAAGAGCGCCATCATTGAAGTGGCTTAGCTGGAAATTTCAGTTGGGAAAGTCCTTTGTGACAGTTCCTGTTACAGGCACATGTGTGACTGAGGGTACCTCCTTTACAACCTTCCAGCTCCATTTTGTTAGGGTTTGACATAAGTGATTCCATTTTGGTACAGACAAAGCATTTGTGGCTTAAATGAATCTTGTCCACCTTTACCTATCTAGGATAATCATACCCAAGAAAGAGTCTCCTATGAGACCAATATATAATAGGCCTGGACTTTTTTGTTTGCCTGTTTTTGTTGTTGTTACTGTTGTTTGTTTGTTTGTTTGTTTGTTTTTAGGAGATAGGGTCTGGCTGTCACCCAGGCTGGAGTGCTGCGGTGCAATCATAGCTCACTGCAGCCTCCAACTCCTGGGCTCAAGCCATCCTTCTGCCTCAGCTTCCCAAGTAGCTGGGAGTATAGGCAGGCATCACTGCGTTGGAAAAATATTTTTAGTTTTTGTAGAGACAGGACCTTGCTTTGTCACCCAGGCTGGTTTCAAACTCCTGGCCTCAAGTGATCTTCCCACCTCAGCCTCGCTAGTTGCTGGGATTACAGGCATTAGCCACTGTGTGCCTGCATCATAGTTAATATACTTCATCTTTCCTATGCCTTCCAATTTCTCAGGCATGTTCTTTAGGGAATAGGCAATACTTGTGTCCACACCTACAATAATTGTATCACCTTGAAATTCAACAGTGAGTTAGTGAGACTTTTTTTTAACAGCTTAATTGACTGTTAGGCCTCTGAGCCCAAGCTAAGCCATCATAACCCCTGTGACCTGCACATATACATCCAGATGGCCTGAAGCAATTGAAGAACCACAAAAGAAGTAAATAGGCACTTCCTGCCTTAGCTGATGACATTCCACCATTGTGATTTGTTCCTGCCCCACCCTAACTGATCAATTGACCTTGTGACATTCCTTCTCCAGGACAGTGAGTCTCAGGAGCTCCCCACCAAGCACGTTGTGACCCCCACCCCTGCCCACAAGATAACAACCTCTTTAATTCTAATTTTCCACTACCTACCCAAATCCCGTAAAACTGCCCCACTCCTATCTCCCTTTGCTGACTCCTTTTTCAGACTCAGTCCACCTGCACCCAGGTGATTAAAAGTTTTATTGCGGCCGGGCGCGGTGGTTCACACCTGTAATCCCAGCACTTTGGGAGGCCAAGGCGGGCAGATCACAAGGTCAGGAGATCAAGACCTTCCTGGCTAATAGGGTGAAACCACATCTCTACTATTTAAAAAAAAAAAAACAAAAACAAAAAATTAGCTGGGCATGGTGGCGGGTGCCTATAGTCCCAGCTACTCAGGAGGCTGAGGCAGAAGAATGGCGTGAACCCGGGAGGCAGAGCTTGCAGTGAGCTGACATCGCACCGCTGTACTCCAGCCTGGGCGACAGAGCGAGACTCTGTCTCAAAAAAAAAAAAAAGCTTTATTGCTCACACAAAGCCTGTTTGGTGGTCTCTTCACAAGGATGTGCATAATATTGACATATAATTTATATGCCATACAATTAATCCATTTAAAATATAGATTTCAATGACTTTTAGTATATTCACAGAATTGTGCAACCATCACTGCAATCTAAGTTTAGAATTTTTTTATAACTACAAAAAGTAACCCTATACCTATTAGCAGTTACTACCTGATCCACCCAACTCTACCACCAAACCTGATCAAATACTAATCTACTTTCCATTCTTACAGCTTTTCCTATTCTGGTTATTTTATGTAAATTGAATAATATGTAATCCTTTGTGAGTGGCTCTTTCATTTATCATAGGATTTTCAGGGTTTGCCTATATTATGGCATCAATGCTTCATTACTTTTTTTTTTGCCAAGTAATATTCCATTGTGTGTGTGTATATATATATATACCACATTTATTTTATTCATTCATCAGTTGATGGAATTTGAGTTTCCAGTTTTTAGCTATTATGAATAATGCTGCTATGAAATTTGTGTATAAGTTTTTGGTTGACATATGTTTTCAATTTTCTCAAGTATATACCTAGGTGTAGAATTTCTGGGTTATAAAGTAACTGCTTAACATTTTGAGGAATTGTCAAACTTTTTTCCAAAACAGTTACACTATTTCACAATCCCACAAGCAATGTATGAGAGTTCCAATCTCTCCATAACCTCACCAACACTTACTATTGTCTGTCTCTTTTATTATAGCTATCTTAATGGTTCTGAAGAGGTATCTCATGCAGTCCAATTTTTCTATTTTGTTCTTTTGTCATTTATGCATTTGGTATAGTATATAGGAAGAATTTGCCTAACCCACAGTTACAAAGATTTACTTCTGTGCATCCTTCTAAGAGTTTTTAGGCCAGACGTGGTGGCTCATGCCTATAATTGCAGGACTTTGGGAGGCTGAGGCGGTTGGATTACAAGGTCAGGAATTTGAGACCAGCCTGGCCAAGATGGTGAAACCCCATCTCTACTAAAAATACAAAAATTAGCTGGGCGCAATGGTGGGTGCCTGCAATCCCAGCTACTCAGGAGGCTGAGGCAGGAGAATGGCATGAACCCGGGAGGCGGAGGTTGCAGTAGTGAGCCAAGATCAAGCCACTGCATTCTAGCCTGGGCAACAGAGCAAGACTTTGTCTCATAAAAAAAAAAAAAAAAAAGAGTTTTATCGTTTTGGCTCTGACACGTAAGTCTGTGATCATTTGGATTTAATTTTTATGTGTGGTTTAAGGGAGAAGTCCAACTTTATTCTTTTGCACGTAGGTATCCAGTTATCTTAGCACCATTTGTTAAAAAGGCTGTTTCTCCCGTTGAATTGTCTTGGCACCATTTTCAAATCAATTGAACATAAAGATAAGGATTTATTTTTGGACTCTCAATTCTGTTTCATTGATTTATATGTCTATCCTTATGCACTGTCACACTGTGTTGATTACTGTACTTTTTAGTAAGTTTTCAAATCAGCACATGTGATCCTCCAACTTTCATGAAAGTGTTCTCTTTCAAGATTGTTGTGGCTATTCTTGGCCACTTTCATTCCCATGTGAATGTTAGAAACAGCTTGTCAATTTCCACACACACACACACACAGAAGCTATCTGAAATTTTAATAGAGATTGTGTTGAATCTGTAGATCAACTTGGGATTATTGTCATCTTAACAATGTGTTGCTGGGCGCGGTGGCTCAAGCCTGTAATCCCAGCACTTTGGGAGGCCGAGACGGGCGGATCACAAGGTCAGGAGATCGAGACCATCCTGGCGAACACAGTGAAACCCCGTCTCTACTAAAAAAACAATGTGTTGAATCTGTAGATCAACTTGAGATTATTGTCATCTTAACAATATTAAGTCTTTCAACCGTAAAAATGGTTTGTCTTTCCATTTATTTAGGTTTTCTTTCATTTCTTTCCACAGTGTTTTATAGTTTTTATGGCACAAGTTTTATACTTCATTTGTTACATTTATTTCTAAGTATTTTGTTCTTTTTGATGATATTACCAATGGAATTATTTTATTAATTTCATTTTCAGATTTTTTCATTGCTAACACAGTAAGCCCTCACTTAGCATCATGGATCCACACTTGGAAATTGCAGCTTTAAGTGAAATGATATATAATGAAACAAACTTTGCCATAGGTTTATTGATAGAAACAAGAATTAAATTCCTACAGCATATTTCTGGTCACAAAAACATCACCAAATTTCTAAACAAAGACTAAAACACTTGTAATAATATTAAACATTGAAATAGATGTGAGCTATCCATACATTTAAGACAGATTAATAAAACACAAATAAGGTAATTATTTACCTGCTGATTCCAATTCAGGGGCACAGGCGGCCAGAGCCTATCTCAGCACTTCAGGGCTTGAGGAAGGAACCAGCCTTGGACAGGACAACATTCCATCATAGGGGTGCACTCACACACACTGCCCACACTCAGACCGGGGCAATTCAGACACGCCGTTTAACCTAAATGTGCACATCTTTGGGAGGTGGGAGAAAACAGAATACCTGGAGAAAAGCCACACAGACAAAGGGAGAACGTGCTAACTCTACACGGGACAGCGGCTCCGGTGGAATCAATTTTTTTTCTCATCGTTATAATGAAACAATATAGAAGGAACTGATGTTATTCAAAGACCTGCTGTATACAGAAATACAATTGATATTTGTCTATTAGCTTATATCCTGCAACCTTGCTGAACCTGTTTTTTAGTTATAATAGTTTTTTTGTGTGTGTATTTATTAGGATTTTCTCTATATAGGAATATATCCACTGTAAAATAGGGATAGTTTTACTCCTTTTTCACAATCTGGATGCCTTTTATTTCTTTTTCTTCCCTAATTGTCCTGGCTAGATCCTCCAGTACAATGTTGACTAGAAGTACGTGACTTGTTTATTTCTTGCTTATATTAAGGGGAAAGCATTGAGTGTTTCATCATTAAGTCTGATGTTAGCTATGGATATTTTGTCAATATCCTTCTTCTGGTTGGAGAAGTTCTCTTCTATTGTATTTTGTTGAGTATTTTATCATGAAAAGGTGTAAGATTTTATTAAATGATTTTTTTCTGCGTCTATTGAGATGATCATGGTGTTTTTATTTTTATTCTATTGACATAGTATATTACATTAATTATTTGGACATTAAACCAACCTTTTATTCCTAGAATAAACCCTACTTGGTTATGGCATATAATTATTTTTATATGTTGATGGATTTAGTTCGCTAATATTTTGTTGAGAATTTTTGCACCTATAATCATAAGAGATATTGGCCTCTAGTTTTCTTCTCTTGTGATGTCATTTGATTTTTGTATTAGGATAATACTGGCCTCATAAATGAGTTGGGAAGTAATCCCTTCTCCAAATATTTTGGAATCATTCCTGAAGAATTTGTATTAGCTCTTCTCTAAATGTCTGGCAGAATTCAGTGGTGAAGCTATTTGGGTCTGGGCTTTTCTTTGTGAAAAGTTTTTAAAATTCTCATTATTTCAGTTTGTTTCCTTGTTATATTTCTAGTCACTTTATGTCCTTGATTGACTTGCAGTACGTTGTGTCTTCTAAGAATTTGTCCATTTATACCTAAGTCATCTAATTTGTTGGGATTCACTTGTTCACAGTATTCACTTATACTCCTTTTTATTCATTTTTGTAAGGTCAGTAGTAATGTACTCTCATTCCCGACTTGAGTAATTTGTGTCTTGTTTTTCTCAGTCTAGCTAAAACTTTGTCCATTTTGTTGACAAATACTGTATAATTTCACTTATATGAGGTACCTAGAGTAGTCAAATTCATAGACAGAAAGTAGAATGGTTATTTCCAGGGACTTAGAGAAAGGGAGAATGGTGAGTTATTATTGAATGAGTGTAGAGTTTCAGGTTTTCTTTACAAATAAAAATTATGTATATTAAGATATACAAAATACTGTTTTGATATATGTATATATTGTGAAATGATTACCATCATCAAGCTAATTAACATATCCATCACCTCACATTGTTACCATGTGGGAGTGTGTGTGTGTGTGTGTGTGTATTGGTGTGTGTGTGGGTATGGTGAGAACATTTAAGATCTACTCTCTTATCAAATTTCAAGTGCATAATATAGCATCATTAACTATAGTCACTATGCTGTACATTAATTTTATAAGAGCTTTCATTGTCTGCTGCAATCTCACCCTGAAGGTGAGCTACATGGAAAGCCAACTAAATAGAAAGGCTCTTGTTGAGTGAGGAATCTGAGCAAGGAAAGTTGGTTATTTGATTTGGATGTATAACATAACTGTATCTGTCTTCACATAATACTCCAGCTAGTCTGAAGGGCCCCTGCTTGAGTGTTTTAGATGGGCATTCTCAGTATTTGCCTCCACATTGTATTTTTTTTTGTTCAACTTTTATTTTAAGTTCTTGGTACATGTGCAGGATGTGCAGGTTTGTTACATAGGTAAACGTGTGCCATGGTGGTTTGCTGCACAGATCAACCCATCACCTAGGTGTTAGGTCCAGCATCCATTAGCTATTCTTCCTGATGCTCTCCCATCCTCCATCCCACTGACAGGCCCCAGTGAGGGTTGTTCCCCTCATGTGTCCATGTGTTCTCATCAATCAGCTTTGACTTATAAGTGAGAACATTTGGTGCTTGATTTTCTGTTCCTGTGTTAGTTTGCTGAGGATAACAGCTTCCAGCTCCATCCCTGTCCCTGCAAAGAACATGATCTTTTTCTGTTTTATGGCTGCATAGTATTCCACAGTGGATATGTACCACATTTTCTTTGTCCAGTCTATCACTAATGGGCATTTGGGTTGATTCCATGTCTCTGCTATTGTGAATAGTGCTGCAGTGAACACACACACACATGTGAATAGTGCATGTATCTTTATAATAGAATAATTTATATTCCTTTGGGTATATATACAGTAATGGGATTACTGGGTCAAATTGTATTTCTGCTTCTATGTCTTTGAGGAATTGCCACACTGTCTTCCACAATGGTTGAACTAATTTACACTCCCATCAACAGTGTAAAAGTGTTCCTTTTTCCCTGGGTTCAAGCAATTCTCCTGCCTCAGCCTCCCAAGTAGTGGGGATTACAGGCATGCACCACCATTCCTGGGTAATTTTTGTATTTTTAATAGAGACCGGGTTTCACTATATTGGCCAGGCTGGTCTTGAACTCCTGACCTCAAGTGATCTGCCTGCCTCTGCCTCCTAAAGTGCTGGGATTACAGGCATGAGCCACCACACTCATCCCTTTGCCCACTTTTTAATGGGATTGTTTTGTTCTGGTAAATATGTTTAAGTTCTTTGTAGACTCTGAATATTAGGCCTTTGTCAGATAGATTGCAAAAATTTTCTCCCATTCTGTAGGTTATCTGTTCACTCATCATCTCTGATGATAGTTTTTTTTGTTTGTTTGTTTTGTTCGTTTGTTTGTTTTTGCTATGTAGAAGCTCTTTCATTTAATTAGATCCCATTTGTCAATTTTTGCTTTTGTTGCAATCATCTTTGGCAATTTTGTCATGATATCTTTGCCTGTGCCAATGTCCTGAAGGGTTGAAATACACAGACCAGTGACACTATGAAGCAACCACATAACAAGTCTGCAAAATAACCAGCTAGCATCATCATGTCAGGATCAAATTCACACATGATAATATTAACCTTAAATGTAAATGGCTAAATGCCCCCAATGAAAAGACACAGAGTGACAAGATGAATAGAGTCAAGACCAATTGGTATGCTGTCTTCAAGAGATCTATCTCACTGGGAGTTATACCTGATGTAAATGACGAGTTGATGGGTGCTGACGAGTTGATGGGTGCAGCACACCAACATGGCACAAGTACACATATGTAACAAACCTGCACGTTATGCACATGTACCCTAAAACTTAAAGTATAATAATAATAATAATAATAATAATAATAATAAAAGAGATCTATCTCATGTGTAAAGACACACTGTAGACTCAAAATAAAGGGATGGAGGAAAATTTACCAACCACGTAGAAAACAGAAAAAAGCAGAGGTCACAATCCTAGTTTCTGACAAAACAGACTTTAAACCAACAAAGATCAAAAAAGACAAAGAAGGGCATTACATAATGGTAAAGGATTCATTCAATAAGAAGAGCTCACTATTGTAAATATATATGCACCCAATACAAGAGCACCCAGATTCATAAAGCAAGTTCTCAGAGACCTAGAAAGAGACGTAGACTCCCACATAACAATAGTTCCAGATGTTAACACCTCACTGACAAAATTAGACAGATCATCAAGACAGAAAATTAACAAAGATATTCAGGACCTGAACTCAGCTGTGGATCAAGCAGACCTGATAGATAGCTACAGAACTCTTCACCCAAAAACAACAGAAAATATACATTCTTCTCATCACCACATGGCACTTACTCTAAAATTGATCACACGATAGGAAATAAAACACTCCTCATCAAATGCAGAAGAACTGAAATCCTAACAAACAGTCTCCCAGACCACAGCGCAATCACATTAGAACTCAAGACTAATAAACTCACTCAAAACCACACACTATATGGAAATTGAACAACCTACTCCTGAATGACTCCTGGGTAAATAATGAAATTAAGGCAGAAATCAAGAAGTTCTTTGAAACTAATGAGAACAAAGAGACAAGGTACCAGAATCTCTGGGATGCAGCTAAAGCAGTGTTAAGAGGGAAATTTAAGCACTAAATGCCCACATCAAAAAGCTAGAAAGACCTCAAAACAACAATCTAACATCACAACTAAAAGAACTAAAGAACCAAGAGCAAACAAACCCCAAAGCTAGCAGAAGACAGGAAATAACCAAGATCAGAGCAGAACCAAAGGAGATAGAGACAAGGAAACCCTTTAAAATAATCAGTGGATCCAGGAGCTGGTTGTTTGAAAAAATTAATAAAATAGACTGCTAGCTAGGCTAATGAAGAAAAGAGAGAAAAATCAAATAGACACAATCAGAAATAATAAGGGAGATATGACCACTGACCCTACAGAAATCCAAACAAGCATTAGAGAATACTACAGATACATCTGTGCATATAAACTAGAAAATCTAGAAGAAATGGATAAGTTCCTGGACACATACACCTCCCCAAAACTGGATCAGGAAGAAATTGAATCCCTGAATAGACGATTAACAAGTTCTGCAATTGAGGCGGTATTTAGCTTACCAACCAAAAAAAGCCCAGGACCAGATGAATTTACAGCTGGATTATAATCAGAGGTACAAAGGAGAGCTGGTACCATTTCTGCTGGAACAATTCCAGTCAATTGAAAAGGAGGGACTCCTCCCTAACTCATTTTATGAGGCCAGCATCATCCTAATACAAAACCCGGGCAGAGATAGAACAAAAAAAGAGAAAACTTCAGGCCAATATCTCTAATGAATATAGATGCAAAAATCCTCAATAAAATAGTGAGTTTCAGGTTTGCAAGATGAAAGGAATTCTGGGGATGGATGGTGGTTGTGGTTGTACAACAACGTGAACACACTAATTACCAGTGAACTGGACACTTAACAATTATTAAGATGGTAAATTTTATGTTATGTGTATTGTATCACGATTTTTTACAGTTGATCTTAGCCAAAAGACTGAGAAGTGATTACATCATAATTTTTTTTTTTTTTTTTTTTTTTTTTGAGACGGAGTCTCGTTCTGTCACCCAGGCTGGAGTGCAGAGTGCAATGGCACAATCTTGGCTCACTGCAAACTCCACCTCCTAGGTTCAAGCGAATCTCCTGCCTCAGCCTCCCAAGTGGTTGGGATTACAGACACCTACCATCATGCCTGGCTAATTTTTGTATTTTTAGTGGCAACAGGGTTTCACCATGTTGGCCAGGCTGGTCTCAAACTCCTGACCTCAGGTGATCTGCCTGCCTTGACCTCCCAAAGTGCTGGGATTACAGGTCTGAGCCACCACGCCCGGCCTATATCACAATTTTTTAAAAGAAAAAAGAGGCAACTAGAAAAAATGAGATATTGGTACCTGGCAGATGGTGAGTGCTAAATTTGTATAGTCTCGGTGGGAACGGAAAGTTGCAAATGAATTCACACTGGAGTTTTAGAGGAAGTCTCAACAGAATATTGTGGAGAGGGGAAGTAAAATGAGAAGTCCAGAGAAACTCTGAGGTTTCTAACCTTGGGTGGCTAAATATGTGTTAATCCTGTTAACTGAGGTGTGGAATGCAGAGGAAATAGAAAATCAGAAAGTAGGAGGATTATAAACTCAATTTTAGAAGTGTTGAGTTTGTGTTACCTGTGGTATGTCCTGGTAGGGGAGTAAAGATAAGAGTTTGAGGTCAGAAGAAGGAAAAGGAGTAGAGTTGTTCCTCAATTTGTGATGGGGTTATTTCCCAGAAAACCCATTGTAAGTTGTAAATATCCTAAGTCAAAAATGCATTTAATACACTTACTGAACAGCATAGCATAACCTAGCCTACCCTAAATGTGCTCAGAACACTTACATTAGCCTACAGTTGGCCAAAATCATCTAACACAAAACTTATTTTATAGTGAATTGTTGAATAGCTCATGTAATTTATTTGAATACTTTACTGAAGTATGATTTCTACTGAATGCATATTGCTTTTGCAACATGATAAAGTTGGAAAATTGTAAGTCAAGCATTGTAAACCAGGGGCCATCTGTATATGAATTGATACAGGAATCATCAATGGTAAGTAAGGCTGAGATTTTCCAGCCTTTTCATGTCTCTGAATAAAATAACTAGTGTTTTAGTGCTACTTTCAATGTTCCAAATAACCGTGAATGAATGGTACATGCGCCTGTCATGATATCACATAAGCTATAACTATTTTAATGCCATTATTTGGTAAATATTTATTTATTTATTTATTTATTTATTTATTTATTTATTTATTTATTTATTT
>NC_045444.1:45017717-45056639 GCF_002776525.5 Piliocolobus tephrosceles
TTTATTTATTTATTTATTTATTTATTTATTTATTTATTTATTTATTTTTTGAGACAGGGTCTCACTCTGTCGCCCAGGTTGAAGTGCAGTGGCCGGATCTCAGCTCACTGCAAGCTCTGCCTCCTGGGTTCATGCCATTCTCCTGCCTCAGCCTCCCGAGTAGCTGGGACTATGGGTGTCCGCCACCACACCTGGCTAGTTTTTTGTATTTTTAGTAGAGACAGGGTTTCACCGTGTTAGCCAGGATGGTCTCGATCTCCTGACGTCGTGATCCGCCCGTCTCGGCCTCCCAAAGAGCTGGGATTACAGACTTGAGCCACCGCACCCGGCCTATTTGGTAAAGATAACATTTTAGGCATGGCATCATGGAAATACAACAAGAACAATTACAATAACAATAACAACAATTGTTGTACAATAGATGTACTTAATGTTTGCTTGTTTGTTTTTGAGACTGAGTCTCTATCGCCAGGCTGGAGTACAGTGGCGCAATCTTGGCTCACTGCAACCTCTGCCTCCCGGGTTCAAGTGTTTCTCCTGCCTCGGCCTCCTGAGTGGCTGGGACTACAGGCACACGCCATCACACCTGGCTCATTTTTGTATTTTTAATAGAGACAGGGTTTTATCATGTTGGCCAGGACGGTCTCAATCTTCTGACCTCGTGATCCACCTACCTTGGCCTCCCAAAGTGTTGGGATTACAGGTGTAAGCCACAGTGCCCGGCTGTACTTAATGTTAAAAACATTGAGAAGCACTCATGGAAGTAATATTTGAAA
Source organism: Piliocolobus tephrosceles (assembly GCF_002776525.5). Classification (NCBI taxonomy): domain Eukaryota; kingdom Metazoa; phylum Chordata; class Mammalia; order Primates; family Cercopithecidae; genus Piliocolobus; species Piliocolobus tephrosceles. The sequence continues at coordinate 45,018,494 of NC_045444.1, forward strand.
CTGTATGAAGATGAATAAGGGATGTAATTTTTATTCCTGGTTCAGATAAGGCATCAGCCTGCTATATTCAAAGCTGAAGTGACCCATTTTTCAAAAGAAAGTTCCTTTCCACTTGTCTTTCATATGACTCTTATCTAAAGGGCTTAAACATATTTTATGCCACCATAGCACCGGTTCCACACTGAAAAAAATCAACATTGAAAGATGAACTACCATGAAAATCCTCTACCTGTGGTGGTGACCACATCCTATGCTATAAAGTGCTGATAAATAAAAATGATGGATAAAATAATAAAATTCAGGATGTAACACATCCAGATACCAAATCTTTAGGACTCTGAAAAAATGAACTATATTAAAATTTAATGTAAGTAAAAGAAAATGCAACTATTTAAACTGCACAGTATGTTGAGTTTTAACATCGTTTAAATAGTAGAATAATTCCATCACACAAAAAATTCCCATGACACTTTGCAATGAATCTTTTTCCAGCCCTGGTTATAGGCAACCACTGATCTGCATTTTTTCACTGTAGATTTGCCTTTTCTTGAATTTCATGTATATGGAATCATATGGTGCATAGTTTTTTATGTCTGGCTTTTTTGTTCATCATTACGTTTTTAACATTCAAACTTGTTGGCATATTAGTAGTTTATTACTTTTTATTGCTGACTCATGTTCCATTGTACAAATGTAGTGCGATTTGTTTATTCATTTGTTAATGAACAGTTTTTTTCCTCAAACTCTGGCTACTATGAATAAAAGTGTTATTAACATTTATGTTCACGTCTCTGTCTAAACGTGTTTCCATTTTTCTTGATTAATACATAGAACTGGAATTACTACGGAAAGTGTATCTTTGAGTTTGTAAGAAACTTGAACAATCTTCCAAAGTGGTCATACCATCTTCTATTTCCAACAGTACCACATGAGAGTTTCAAATTCCTCTACATCATTGCCAGCAGGTGGTATTTATTTTCAGCATTTTCAGTTTTAGCCATTGTGCTTAGTGTATAGTTGTATCTCATCATGCTTTTTTAAAAACTCCCATTTCTTTGCTATTAATAAAATTAAACATGTTTGTGTGTGCTTACTGTCCATTTGTATATCTTCTTTTGTGGAGTTACATTTTATAAGGGTTTTTAACATATTTTTGATACAAACTTTTCAAAAACGGGTGTATTCCCAATTCTGTGTTTTCTCCCAGTCAGTAGTTTCTTTTCTTTTTAAAAAATAATGTGTTTTGAAGAGCATACATTTTTAATTTTGATGAAATCTAACTTAAGTATTTTTTCTTGGGCCTTGTGACCTGGCTAAATTCACTTATTAGTTTTGATCATCTTTTTGTAGTCTTCTTGGGATTGTGTATATAAATAATCATGTCATCTGCAAATCAAGACAATTTTGCCTCTTCCTTTCCATTCTGAGTGCTTTTTATTTCTTCTTTGTTACTCTAAAGGCTAATACTTTCAGTGCAATGTAGAAGATATGTGGTTAAAAAAAAGATCCTTGCCTTGTTCCCAATCTTAGAACGAAAGCATGTATTTGGTCTTTGACCATTAGATATGATGCCATGTATAGGTTTTTCATAATGCACTTCATCAAATTGAGGAGATTCTCTTCTGGTCTTAATTTGCTTAGAATTTTAAACATGAAATGGTAAATTTCAAATGCTTTATCTGCATCTATTGAGATAACTGGCTTTCTTCCTATATTGTTAATATGGTAAATTTTCTAATGTTCTATTACTATGATGTTTTTCAAAAGTTAAACTAAACTTGTACTCTTGTGACAAGTCCCACTTGATCAAGATGTATTTTCTTTTTGTATATTGTACTTAAAAAAAAATCTCCAGGGCTTCTGTTTGTTTTTGATATATTTCATTCTCTCTTCATCATGCTCATTTTTCCTTTAAATATTTATAGTATCTATTTTAAAGTCCTTTCCTCTTAATTCCATCATCTGGCTATTCATAATAGCCAGAGTTTGGGGGAAAAAATTGTTCATTAACAAATGAATGAACAAATTGTACTACATTTGTACAATGGAACATGAGTCAGCAATAAAAAGTAATAAACTACTAATATGCCAACAAGTTTGAATGTAAATTCAAGAAAAGGCAAACGAATCTACAGTGAAAAAAATGCAGATCAGTGGTTGCCTACAACCAGCGGTGGAAAAAGATTCATTGCAAAGTGTCATGGGAATTTTTTGTGTGATGGAATTATTCTACTATTTAAACGATATTAAAACTCAACATACTGTGCAGTTTAAATAGTTGTATTTTCTTTTACTTACATTAAATTTTAATATAGTCCATTTTTTTCAGAGTCCTAAAGATTTGGTATCCGGATGTGTTACATCCTGAATTTTATTATTTTATCCATCATTTTTATTTATCAGCACTTTATAGCATAGGATGGGTCATGTTTTCCTTCATTTCATGTCTAGGTATAGTAATTTTCGATTGAATGGTAAACATACTAAATTTTACTTGTTGAGTGCTGAATTGTGTTGTCTTCTCCGAAGAGTATTGGACTTTGTTCTAGTAGCCAGTTAAGTTACTTGCAGATCATTTTGATCCTTTTGAGGCTTGTTTGTAAACTTCATTAGGGCAGGAATATGTAGCCTTTTATCTAGGGCTCATTTAGCCCTACTCTTAAGGAGTGACTCTTTGTGTCTCTACTGAATTTCCTAAAAGTTCTATGAAGTTTCTGAACTTAGGCTGGTCAGAACTCAAATGTCTCCCAACCCTGTGTGAGCTCTGGGGATTGTCTCACTTATGGATCCCTGGTCATTCTTTGCATGGCCTTGGAGAGTTTCACCCTAATCATGTGCAGGTAAGTATTTATCAAGTGTCTCGGGGCGGACTTGATTTCTGGAGCTGTTTCTGTGTAACCCTCTCTTCTCTGGTATTATAACCTGGAAACACCAGCAGCCTCAACCTTCCTAAACTTTGACCTCTGTCTCCTCAACTTAGTGTGATTTCTGTGCTCTATTTAGAATATACCTCCTCCACTGAAGTCCAGAAAGTACCTTCAGCAGAAGCCAGGGAAAACACAAGGTCAGCTTCATTTGTTACACTTATTTTAGGAATTAGAGTCTTGAACTGCCTATAATCTAATGTCTGAACACATTTATTTCATATATTTTCTCCAGTTGCCTGATTGATTACAGTAGGAGGCTTAAGTTAGACCTAGTTTCTTCCTCATGTACAGAAGCAAAGTTAGCTTTCATTCTTTTTTATATTTTCATTCCAAAGCAACGTAACTGTTTCTAAATAAACTAGTATGCATTAATATTTTAAGAATAGGCTGGGCGCGGTGGCTCACACCTGTAATCCCAGCACTTTGGGAGACTGAGGCAGGCAGATCACGAGGTCAGGAGATCAAGACCATCCTGGCTAACATAGTGAAACCCCATCTCTACTAAAAATACAAAAAAATTAGCCGGGCGTGGTGGCGGGTGCCTGTAGTCCCAGCTACTTGGGAGGCTGAGGCAGGAGAATGGAGTGAACCCAGGAGGCAGAGCTTGCAGTGAGCCTAGATGGCGCCACTGCACTCCAGCCTGAGCGACACAGCAAGACTCCATCTCAAAAAAAAAAAAAAAAAAAAAAAAAAAAAAATTTAAGAATAAACATCCTGGCTAGGCACAGTTGCTCACGCCTATAATCTTGCTACTTTGGGAGGCCGAAGTGGGAGGATTACTTGAGCCCAGGAGTTCAAGACCAGCCTGGGCAACATGGCAAGGCACCATCTCTTAAAGAAAAAAAAAAAAAAAAAATTAGTCAGGTGTGGTGGCATGGGCCTGTGGTCCCAGCTACTCAGGAGGCTGAGGGGAAGACTGCTTGAGTCCAGGAAGTTGAGGCTGTGGTGAGACATGATTGCACCAGTACACTCCAGCCTGGGCAACAGAGCAAGACCTTATCTCAAAAAATAAAAATAAAAATAAAAACAAATAGCTCGATATTATTCTGTAACGCTACCAGTGCCCAAATCAGTTTTGGAGTATTTTGTGGAAAAATGCATTTGACAAATATTTAAGGTCATCAAGAAAATCAGTCATACCATGTTCTCAGGAATGCTGATTTTGAAGGCCAAAAACAAATGTTTAAGTCCTAACTCAAGTTTACTAAGCTGGGTGGCAATGAGTATTAGCAGTATTGGTATTAATTTTCTTACCTGTAAAGTCAGCTGTACCCTGATCTACACAAATGAAGCACTCTTGAGTTGTACAGCATGTAGCCTGAATAAATATGAAGGAGCAGCCCTGGCTATATCAAGATACTTTCATCCGAAAGAAAAGATTCAAATCAAAATGGCTTACACAATAAATTTATTATCTTACCTAGCAAAATGTTCAGACGTAGTGGCGGTTCCAAGGTTAATTTGACGGCTCACGTTATTAAGAACCCTTTCTTTCCCCCTCCCGTACTCACCCCCCTCCCTCAGTTACTTTTATCTTCTCTCTGCATAGTTACACATTGGCTACAGAAGCTCCAAGCATCATGGCCTCTGACAACCATCTCCAAAGACAAGAGAGTATGTCTCTTTGGGACACAAGTTCTCCACCGGACACTTCTCCAGAAGTCTCCCAGCAGACTTGCTCTCTTGTCACTACCTAGAATTCTATCACATGCCTTTATTAAGCGATCACTCTCAAGAGGAATGGAATTACTATGGTTGGCTTACTAACAAAGACTCACCCTCGGAATCCTATGGCCAACCAGCATCTGGCCATCTGGAAGGAAGGAGTGAAGATAGACAAAACTGCTACTGAATAGGCAATTGAAGTGTCTATTTATTGTATAGATATTTTGTATGTAAATACCTATGCAATAAAAAACTAACGTAAGTTAGATCTTATATGTGAAGTTAACCTGCATCTCAATCATTATGTAATGTCGTATCAATTTTAATCCTTAACTAACATTTTTTAGTAAATTCACCAGTTATATCTACTAGCTAAATTGACCCTACTTGGTTGTAAAAGATTTTTTAAATGTTTAAAAAGCAAACAATGCACATTGGCTGCAGACATATTATATACAGATAAGGAAGATAACATTAGTTTTCCCAGATTCTACCAACTACAGGAAAAAGCTAACATTTAAATACATACATACATCCCCTTCAGAATTTTCTCAAAGCTAAGTACAATATATTTTACAGAAATACTATACATTCTATACTATATCCAGCCTTTCAACTTAATTTACTAATATTTACATAGATGTACATAATACGTTTTAATGATTGGGTAGAATCTGTCTTTATTTCAAAAAAGTCACTTCTCTATTCAAAAGAATTTGAGATTTGGCACAATGAAGATAGTCATAAAAGTGCATCACGAATGCTGATGCAATCTTGAAAAAGCTGTGAAAACATCTGGAGGTTAGAAAAATGACTAGACCAAGTCTATAGCCTCTCCAGGCCTTCTACTGTCTCCATGCAAATCTGTGTCATGTGAATGCCTCCCTCGTTTTTAATGGCCTACTGAAGTCAGAGCTTTCCTTTCACCTCTGCCCCAGATCTATTCCCAAATGGGAATAAGCCTTATTTCTCTTTTTCATTCACTACTGAATCCCTCTTCAAGAATCAACCACATTCTTTTGGTAGCCACTACCATGATTATTAGGGCTATTTTTACTAAGGGATGTAACGAGGAGTCTGTTCAGAGACAATAAGGATATTCTTTCAAGTCCAGCTTAATACTTGATTTTAAAAAAAGGTTTTATTTTATTTATTTATTTGGGACAGAACCTCACTCTGTGGGACAGAGCTTCACTCTGTTGCCCAGGCTGGAGTGCGGTGGTACGATCTCGGCTCACTGCAACATCGTTCTCCTGTGTTCAAGTGATTCTCCTGCCTTAGCCTCCCCAGTAGCTGGGACTACAGGTGTGTACTATCACGCCTGGCTAATTTTTGTATTTTTTAGTAGAGATGGGGTTTTGCCATGTTGGCCAGGCTGGTCTGGAACTCCTGGCCTCAGGTGACCTGCCCACCTTGGCCTCTCAAATTGTTGGGATTACAGGCGTGAGCCACTGCACCCGGCCAAAAAAGGTTTTAAATTTAAAAAACATTTAAAGAATGAACTATGCACAATTTATGGTATATCCATAATGCTTTTTTCTTTAGGCATCTAATGAGAACAACCTAGCTAATCTTCATGTGTATGGCTAAGAGAAACTACAAATGGATTTCATATAGTGATTTTGCCACCGCCTTTCCATGGACTTAAATGCTAAGGTGCAAAATTCTTTCAGTGAAGGTCCAATGAGCTTTTTCCTTTCACCTTGGATTTAGCCAACTGCCCATCCAGCACACCTATAAATACTTCTTTTGCTACGGTAACTCAAACATCTGTTAGCCCCAGTCTTATTCCAAATCTCTACTTTCTAGGAACCTCTGTATACCTACCTGAGCTTTTTCTTTAGCACCATCAGTCTTTCCAGCTAACCACAGTAAATGCAAATGTTCCATCTCCTGAATATCACTCACTGAAAGTAAAATTTGGGGCAGTTTCTACAGTCTAGAAAGCAGATAGGATTAAGCTATGTCTACATAAGATAAAAACTACAAAAAGGTAAATGAAAATTAAAGCTGTTCATGTGACTAGAAAAAAAAATGCTTGATACTGTTCAAGGAAATGAGAGGACACAAACAAATGGAAAAACATTCCATACTCATGGATAGGAAGAATCAATATTGTGAAAATGGCCATGCTGCCCAAAGTAATTTATAGATTCAATGCTATCCCCATCAAGCTACCATTGACTTTCTTCACAGAATTAGAAAAAACTACTTTAAATTTCACATGGAACCAAAAATAGAGCCCGCATAGCCATGACAATCCTAAGCAAAAAGAACAAAGCTGGAGGCATCACACTACCTGACTTCAAACGATACTATGAGGCTACAGTAACCAAAACAGCATGGTGCTGGTATGAAAACAGATATATAGAGCAATGGAACACAACAGAGGCCTCAGAAATAATGCCACACATCTACAACCATCTGATCTTTGACAAACCTGAGAAAAACAAGCAACAGGGAAAAGATTCCCTATCTAATAAATGGTGTTGGGAAAAGTGGGCAACCATATGCAGAAAGCTGAAACTGGGCCCCTTCCTTACAACTTATACAAAAATTAACTCAAGATGGATTAAAGACTTACATGTAAGACCTAAAACCATAAAAACCCTGGAACAAAACCTAGGCAATACCATTCAGGACATAGGCATGGGCAAAGACTTCATGATTAAAATACCAAAAGCAATGGCAACAAAAGACAAAATTGACAAACAGGACTTAATTAAACTAAAGAGCTTCTGCACAGCAAAAAAAACTATCATCAGAGTGAACAGGCAACCTCCAGAATGGGAGAAGATTTTTGCAATCTAGCCATCTGACAAAGGGCTAGTATCCAGAATCTACAAAGAACTTAAACAAATTTATAAGAAAAAAATGAATAACCCCATCAAAAAGAGGGCAAAGGATATCACAGACACTTCTCAAAAGAAGACATTTATGCAGCCAACAAACATATGAAAAAAAGCTCATCATGGGTCATTAGAGAAATGCAAATCAAAAACACAGTGAGATATCATTTCATGCCAGTTAGAATGGCGATCATTAAAAAGTCAGCAAACAACAGATGCTGGAGAGGATGTGGAGAAATAGGAATGCTTTTACACTGTTGGTGGGAGTGTAAATTAGTTCAATCACTGTAGAAGACAGTGTGGCAATTCCTCAAGGATCTAGAACCAGGAATACCATTTGAACCAGAAATCCCATTACTGGGTATATACCCAAAGGATTATAAATCATTCTACTATAAAGACACTTGGACATGTATGTTTATTGCAGCACTGTTCACAATAGCAAAGACTTGGAATCAACTCATATGCCCATCAATGATAGACTGGATAAAGAAAATGTGGTACATAAACACCATGGAATACTATGCAGTCATAAAAAAGTATGAGTTCATGTCCTTTGCAGGGACGTCAATGAAGCTGGAAATCATCATTCTCAGAAAACTAACACAGGAACAGAAAACCAAACACTGCATGTTCTCACTCGTAAGTGGAAGCTGAACAATGAGAACACATGGACATAGGGAGGGGAACATCACACACTGGTGCCTGTCAGGGTGGGGGACTAGGGGAGAAATAGCATTAGGAGGAATACCTAACGTAGATGACGGTTTGATGGGTGCAGCAAACCACCATGACACGTGAATACCTGTGTAACAAACCTGTACGTTTTGCACTTGTATCTCAGAACTTAAAGTATAATAATAGTAAGAAATGTTTGATACTTTTCAAAATTCAAAATCTGTAAGAAGTTGTTAGGAAAAAAGAGTCCAAATATTGAGCACTGGTTGGGCGGTAGGGAGAAAGAGCCCTTTTCCGTTGATGGTAGGAGGCTAAACTGGTGCAGTCGTCTGGAGAGTAGCATGGCAATATGATGGCAAGTTCAGCAAGTACAGACCTAACAACCGGGGCATACTCCCCCGTGTAGATCCTAGAGAAACTCTTACCTTAGGATATTAGTTATCTATTGCCAGATAACAAATTACTCAAAATAGAGTATTTAAACCAACAATAAACATTTATTATCTCCTAGTTTCTGTGGGTCAAGAAGTCAGGAGTGGCTTAGCTGGGTAGTTCTGGCTCAGGGTTGCTTATGAAGTTTCAATCGAGATGTTGCCTGGGGCTCCGGTCATCTGAATGTATAACTTTGGCTGAAGGATCCACTTCTAAGATGCCTCAGTCACAGGGCTGGTAACTTGGTGGTAGCTATTGGCTGCTCCATAGGGCTGGGCTGCTAGAGCATCCTCATAACATAGTGGCTGGTTTTGCCCAGAACAAGTAATCCAAGAGAACAAGTAATCCAAGAGAACAAGGCAGAAGCAACAGTGTTATTTTATGGCTTAGTCTGGGAATTCACAAGCTATCACTATGCCATATTATGTTAGTCACAAAGATTAACCCTGATACAATGTGGAAAGGGAGTATACATGGGCATGAATACTAGAAGGCAAGGATCACTTGGGGATATCTTGGCAACTGGATTCCATGTACAAGTCTATGTATTAAAAAAATCACTGCAGTATTATTTGCAGTGACAATGAGTTGCAGGCAACCTAGGTTTTTCATTTCTAGAGAAACTTGTAAGTAAAATGTGGTGTATGCCTCTGATGGAATACCTTACAGCAATCAAAACCAATGAACTAGAGTTACACATTTTTTCAACTAAAAAGAAACAGAAACAGAATTTAAAAACAATAAGATTTATAGCATAATGCAACTGATATGTCTAAAAACCACTGTGTACATATGTATTTTTCATATCATATAAAGAAACATATTGCTCAATAAATAAAGGGTCATCTGGAGAGGCGTATTTTAAGTGGTTGTATATGGGGGAAAGTGGAGATGAACTGAAGAATAAAACAAAAAAAGTAACAAAGAGGGGCTTTGCAAGAATAATGTAAAGAGTGTGCCATGAATTGAAGAAAGGAACTAATTACCTCAATTCGTTCAGGTTTAAAAAATTCTTTTTTTTGGTAGAGTTGTAATGTGGCCAAAGCAAGTCTAAGAGATCTTGTTGAAGCAAGATTCCTAGAAGATAAGATTCTATTCATTTCCCTATTTTTTCAAGTCACATCCTTGTGGAAAGAAAATTTTAGTGGCTCAGCTGGGTGCAGTGGCTCCAGCCTGTAATCCCAGCACTCTGGGAGGCCGAGGCAGGCGGATCACGAGGTCAGCAGATCAAGACTACCCTGGCTAACATGGTGAAACCCCGTCTCTATTAAAAATACAAAAATTAGCCAGGCATGGTGGCGGACACCTGTAGTCCCAGCTACTCGGGAGGCTGAGTCAGGAGAATGGCATGAACGTAGGAGGCAGAGCTTGCAGTGAGCAGAGATTGTGCCACTGCCCTCCAGCCTGGGTGACACAGAGTGAGACTCCATCTCAAAAAAAAAAAAAAGAAAAGAAAAGAAAAGAAAATTTTAGTGGCTTATGTCTGTAATCCCAGCACTTTGGGAGGGCTGAGACAGGCAGATCATCTGAGGTCAGGAGTTTGAGAACAGCCTGGTCAATATGGTGAAACTCCCATCACTACTGAAAATACAGAAATTAGTCAGGTGTGGTGGCACATGCCTGTAGTCCCAGCTACTCAGGAAGCTGAGGCACAAGAATCACTTGAACCTGGGAGGTAGAAGCTGCAGTGAGCTCTGATCACACCACTGCACTCCAGCCTGGGCAATCGAACAAGACTGCATCTCAAAAATAAAATACCTCTTTTATTCTCCTTGTTGACATAAAATTCTTTTAGCAAGACACAAACCTCTTTCATTTCTCAAATGGAGATATTTGAAATGCAAATAACCTTGAAAGAGGTAGCTCATAAATGTACAATTATGAATAAATGTCTTGACAGCAGATTTCCTTGTTGAGGAGTGTTTAACGGGAGAAAGCTAAAGGAACAGAATTTTGAATTTCCCTATAGACTATGGGGCTTGAGGGGCTGGAAAAGAGAAGGAGCATGGAGGGTTACATTAAGGTACTACAGATAGATTAGATCCTTGATAATTCAGATTAAAACTGGTGCTTGTGACAAATTTTATTTTGGAGTTGGAACAAGAAAAAGAACACCTTGCATTTATGGCTAATTTACTTCTTTTGAGTTTTAGGTGTACCTATAGACACATTTTCACCTGTTTAATTTTTACTGTGGTTAACAACTCAAATATTAATTTACTGTCTACATACTGTTTCAAACTGATGATTATCTTCTGTGTTCAACAGTAGTGGATTGTTTGATTATCCTTGGTGGGTCACCACTTGAGTGATAATCTAAATCTAAACTTGAAAGTAGACCGGTTTTTAAATAATTTACAGTGCATGTTAGGACTAAAATGAAGAAGGGGCAGGTGAAAGCCTAATTGATCTTAATGAAAATATGTTATATATACTGGCAATTATGTGACAGCAGAGAGTTAGGATAATTTTTTTAAATTTGAGGAGAACAATGATATTGCTTTTATTGAGAATAAGCCCAACCTAGGGCACTGGGAATGCATGAGTCACTTACATAACAAGTGATCCACATATGTATAGTAACCACTGTCACCTACTGCAACCGCAGCCCTCGTGGGATCATGACCACTCAGTGTTTAACAGCTATCTCTGATGAGTAACAACAATGAAGACACCAGTCCAAAGTAGCCAGTGTTTACCAAGCCTTCCTTTTTTTCCTATTTTTAAAATGATCACTCTCAACAAATTTTGTATATGTGTTTAAGTACTTTCTTATTTATGAGCCCCTCAGGCACAAGACATGTTATTATCAAGACCCTTATATACCATCTAATATAAATTAACATAAGCACATATAATCTCTAAGGTAAAAAAAAAATCATCATGAAGAATCCTCATGGAGCATCAGGCAGTTGTAGAAACACAAAAACCAGACACTTTTACACTTTTATTCATGGTGCTGCCTTCTTCCCTGCTCTACAAGGCATTTTTGCTTAAACATCAGCCTCTTTAAGACATCACTGCAATGTCTGGTTAACAGAAACTGACATATTTACATAATAACAGCTGATTTTCATGTAAGTCTTCACAAACAATCTAGAGATACTGAAAATACTCTGTGGCTTTGAAGCTTTGTGAAGTTAAAACTTTTTTCAAAACATTTCTATTCTCTCTTCATGATGAAAAGCAGTGGACATTATCTAAGGCCCACTTCAAGGAGCTATTAGCTCCATGAAGGCAGGGCCTGTCTTGTATGTCAGTGATTCTCTGGAGTCTGGCGGCACCCAGCAGGGCAGCAAACTATATTTCTTGAATTCTTGGAGAAATACATGTCTTATTAGACTAATTTATATATCCGTTTTTCTTCTTGACAATTGAGTTGTTTGGCTACCCATAGAGGCATTTTTCAGACCAGAACAAGATCTAATGTATTCTAGGATTTTCATCTTGAAAATGTGAAATAAGAAGACCAGGTCCAGAGAAGTTTACAGACCAGTGAGGCTTACAGGCTACAGAAGTTTGGCCACTTGACTTAAACTCACCCTCTTCCACCCAGCCCAGTGCTCTTTGAACCACACTCTACACACTGTTCCTCCTTTAGGTCTCTGCAAAAATCAAATTTAAATCAACTGGCTTTTTAAAAAAGAATATATTTTCAGGTATATTAAGAAAAACTAAAAAATTAGTTTGTAAAAGCCTTTTATTGTATCCGTGCCATACATAGTGAAAAATAACACTCCTAAAAAAAAGAATGCTACCTTTTCCACAACATTTTATTTTAAATAAAACTTCAAGTACTCTTACATAGGTACAAAAAAAAAATTCTGATCTATTTGCCTCCAACAGGCCACCACAACACACAGTAGATAAAACACAGTGGTTACAAATGTCTTTTAAATTTATTTCTGAGGCAAGGCAAATGGGAGGGAAATGTTTCTATGAAAAAATACTGTGTGCGTAGGAAATTGTCACAATTTTATTCCACATGGATACAAATGATTATACTTTAATTTAGGCCCTGGTGGCTTAAAATTATATAACAAAATAGAAAAATGGAAAACTAATATCCCCTACACCCTGTTTCAAAGGCAGGCACTACCAAGATTAAGGAGACGCCACAGTGTTGGTAGAGGATAATTACTGTACAGACTGTATAGCTATCATTACCTTCAGACGAAAATAAAATGCTACAATCCTCTAAGGCATGAACAATAATGTCTGCAAACAATATATACACATAATACATATTTAAAACAAGACTTAATATAAACAAGAATGAACAGTATATACATGTCAATGTTTTCACTGTTTTGAAATACAATTTAACTACACAAGTGATGCAGCAACATATATATATAAATGTACTTGTAACTCTACAGTAAAGTTTCTTTTTGGTGCTTTTATAGCACATCAGTGTAAACAGTTTAACTTGGCTTTGTTTTATATTTTAAAACATTCCTTGTTGTATTTTCAAGATTTAAAGCAATTTTCTAGTTCTTCCTTTTCACAGAAAACGAAGATTCTGGATGTGGTTTAATCATAAATAATTCATAAAATTAAATACATTCACTAAAAAATAAACTACAAAGTAAAAAAATGAAAAATAGATATTTATTGAGAGGGAAAGGAGAACCATTTCCCACGTTAGAGCTCTGGTGTTGAGTATTCAGTGCGATTTGATATATTTTAATTGCTATTGCACTATAACACCCCTTCCTTTGAAAATTCTTTGGGTGTGCTTCCCTGTTCTACCTAAATTAGCTGATAAATCACACAAACCAATAACCGAGGGCCTTGGTTGTTGTAGGAGTGAAGCCTTTAAAAATGGTATCATTCTTCTGATACTTCTTTTTTTTATACTTATCTTAAGGAAAAAGAAAGTCATTATGTATGTGCCTTGCACATTTATGTAAATACAGTTCACATTGCTGGTCTCATTTGTCCTTGTTTAAAAGGAAAAAAATAAAGAGATTATTATAACTTCAGCTCACTTTGAAAGTATCTGTCCATTTTTTTTCAAAATACTTCCTCATATTGTGGCCAGCTCTGCCTATATCAGAATCATCTTCATTAAATGTTTCACAGTTGTCAAAAACAAGCCTGACATCTAGAGCAAAGGTTTCAAGGTTTGGATACCTGAAAGAAAACACATAATTAGAGATTGCTTTCATACAGTGGATTTGTTTTGTAAACAAAACAAGAGTTAATAAAGGGTAACAATGAAAGAAAAATGATTAGGATAACTGCATTTAAACTGATATATATGATACCCTCTTATAAATGGAACATTTAAAAATTTTTGTGTGTTCTGAAACATACTGGATTTAAAGAACAGGTTAAATGGAAAAATAGATTTCTCCGAAGATCAAAACATATTTCAACAGGCATTTTCCCCATAACCTGTCTCCTGTTTGACCTGTATCACACAATTCTGTCACAGGACCTATCCCACTTGACTAGTTTATTAAGTTCTCTGACCAAATGTATCACTTGCAGGATCCTATTATCTGTATTTGAAAATGCTCAGCTGCAGTAGAAATCATGTCAATGCTCCCCATGCAACGATAAAAATTACACTTTTCCTGTAGCTTTTATATACACCCCAAGATATGGTGCTCTGTGTTAAGTCTTCCCCATTTCCCATTTCTCTTCTCTTCATATATGCTCTTCTGCCCAAGCATTAGAGTATGACGAACTCAAACAAGCAAAACAAGCATATGCTATGTCTCTACTAGAGGTAACATTATAAGGGTCTGTCTTTCAACAAGAGGTACTATGGCTTCTGTGCTTTTCTGGTGGGATAAGCTCAATTCTCTTTCTCTGTAGAAAAACAGAAAAGAGAAAAAGAAAGGTGGATGAATCTACGTAAGCTTATTAGTAAGAAGGGAATGGTCATTTCAAGCCAACTCAAGCCAATTCAACAAATTTTAAAAGACAGCTTTTAGAAATGCAAATTTTAAGTTAACTCTAACCTATGACAAGCTGGATACTAAAATAATGTAACCATTAAAAATATCCCATGAGTGTAAATCAGTACAACCACTATGAAGAATAGTTTGTAGGTTCCTCAAAAACTAAAAACAGAGCTACCATGATATCCAGCAATCCCACTGCTGGATATATACCCAAAAGAAAGGAGGTCACTATACGAAAGAGATATTTGCACTCCTATGTTTGGTGCAGCACTGTTCACAACAGCCAAGATTTGGAAGCAATCTAAGTGCCCATCAACGATGAATGGATAAAGAAAATGTGATACTTAAACACAATGGAGTACCATTCATTTATTAAAAAAAAGAAGGAGATTTTGTCATTTGAAACAACGTGGATCAAACTGGAGGTCATTATATTAAGTGAAATAAGCCAGGCACAGAAAGACAAACATCACGTGTTCTCACTTATTTGTGGGATCTAAAAATCAAAACAATTGAGCTCATGGAAACAGAGTAGAAGGTTGGTTACCAGAGGCTGGAAGTGCAGTGGGGAGGTGGGGATAGTTACTGGGCACAAAAAAATAGAAGGAATGAATAAGACCTAGTAGGTGATAGCACAACAAGGAGACTATAGTCAATAATAGTTTAATTGTACACTTTAAAATAAGTAAAAGAGTATAATTGGATTATTTGTAACACAAAGGATAAATACTTGAGGTGATGAATACCCAATTTTCCATGATGTGATTATTATGCATCGCATGCCTGCATCTCGTGTAGTCTATAAATATACACCTACTGTGTAGCCACAAAAACTTAAATAAAAATTAAAAAAAGAGAAATACCCTATGAGGCACTGACGCTGTGAGAACTTGTCGAAGTGGAATTCTATTTCTTTGGTGACATATCTTGTATGACCTTTCACTCCCTTCTTCTGTGTGATAATGAAAGGAATATTTTTCTATGTGTAATGTGCTCACAGAGTTAAGTCAGCCCTTAGGTAACCTCATCCATTTTCCTAGGAATTATTTGCTTATTATTATTGAGGTTAAGAAATTCACATAAAATAAACCATATGAAGGTGACGATTCAGTGGCATTTAAGTCACAAGACTGCATTATCATCACCTCTAAAACACTGTCATCACCCTGAAAGGAAACGCCATACTCATTAAACACTTACTCCCTATTCCTCCATCTTCCCAGCACCTGGCAACCACCAATCTTCTGTCTGTCTCTATGGATTTATCTATTATAGATACTTCATATAAATGGAATCATACAATATGTGTGGGAAGTGTGGGAATAATTTTTATAAAATATTTTAAAGTTAATTTGAGAACTACTTCTCTCTTTGTTCCTTACCCAAAGAAAAGGTTAATGATTAACATTAGGGAGAGTGGAATCCAGGAGAGAATTCTAGATGAGATTCTAGGTGAAAAAAGTATACAACTCATATGTGTGTCCTTCCTTTATGGGATGGGGCAGCTAACGGAAATCAGAAAAATTCATTTAAGTAGGCCCCTCCCTCTATTCTAAAAATTTCTAGTTTAAAAATTTGAAGTATGGTTTGTGAGTTTTGGCTCCAACTCATTAATTTCGGCTCGGTCAAACAACTCAAAGTGGAAAGTTCAAGGAGCTTGAATCCACTGAGTTTTGCTTCCCACACAGTTGGCATCACAAACAGGATTACACAGACTATTTCCTTCTCTCTTCCTCTTCCCCAAAGGAGCTCTGATTTGGTAGCTTTTTTTTTTTTTTTTTTTTGTGACAGTCTCACTCTGTTGCCCAGGCTGGAGTGCAGTGGCGTGGTCTCAGCTCACTGCAACCTCCACCTCCGGTTTCAAGTGATTCTCGTGCCTCATCCCTGAGTAGCTGGGACTACAAGCATACACCACCACGCCCAGCTAATTTTTGTACTTTTAGTAGAGACGAGAGTTCACCATATTGGCCAGGCTGGTCTCAAACTCCTGACTTTAAGTGATCCATCTGCCTCCACCTCCCAAAGTGCTGGGATTACAGGCATGAACCACCTCGCCTGGCCCATATGATTTTGTAGCATTTTTTTTATTATATATATTTCTAAGCCTATTTGCTTTAAGGATTTTGAGGTTTACATTAATCTTTTATCCAGGAATTGGAAGATGATGGAAGTTAAAATCAAGAGTTAACTTAAATACTAGTAAAGTCTTCATGTGTAATTCTTTTTCTAGGCCATGTTAGTTACAAATTTCATTGTGCCATCCACCTAGACAACTGACTATTTTGATACAACAAACAAACAAGGCCAGGCCTGGTAGCTCACGCCTGTAATCCCAGCACTTTGGGAGGTGGAGGTGGGCGGATCACCTGAGGTCAGGAGTTTGAGACCAGCTTGGCTAACATGGTGAAACCCCATTTATACTAAAAATACAAAACATTAGCCAGGCGTGGTGCCATGCACCTCTAATCCCAGCTACTTGGCAGGCTGAGGCAGGAGAATTGCTTGAACCCCAGGGGGGTGGAGGTTGCAGTGAGCCGAGATGCACCATTGCACTCCAGCTTGGGCAACAAGAGTGAAACTCCGTCTTTAAAAAAAAAAAAAAAAAAAAAAGGCCAAACAAAAGAACTAGTCCATATCTAGATAACAGTGTTTACATATTGGAACCAATCAGTACCAATCAATCATTTCAATGGTTTTAAATGCTTCCTGAATTTAGGCAGGTCCCTTCTGTAATTAAAAAATAATAAAACAAAACAGACATAAACCTTTGGACGACTGTTATTTCATCCTCCAAAGAAATAAATTAGTCATTTGGTCAACCTAGTAAATCACTTGATATATGTGAGGGACACAGATCATTATAAGTTCTATTTAACTCTTCTAAATTGAATATAAATCATAGAGTACAGTTATTTTCACCAAAAAAATGTATAGGAAGAACTAAATAATATACTAGATAATAACAATGTAATTAAAATATATATTTTATGAGTATCAGGAAAGCCTCCCAAAATAAGTAACTTTATTCCTGGAATAGGATTGCAGAGAGAATATGGTAGAGAAGAGCAACTAATAGTTTTCTCTCCTACATTTCATAAATGGAATTTTGGTATTCTCCAATAACTCACATTAAAGCTCTTAATATGTAAAGCTTCCAGAGATCTTCTATTTTTACATTGTGATAATCTAACAATATTTGAGTCAATTTTTGTTAAATCCATGTGACATGTGGTCGATACTCCATGGATGCAGAATACAAATTCCGGCTTACATGTTACTTACTTTGGGAGGCTCTCCTAATACTTTTCCTTACCTTCAGCTTGGGTTGCTGGTGCTCTTTCAATGTCAAAAGCAGGTCTATTACATTGGTTTTTAATTTCTTAAATAATTTTAGTTGGTTTCTCTTCTACAGCGTTCTACTCTAACCAAATACGCACGTGTGAGCACACGTGCACGCACATACACACACACACACACACACACACACACACCTGCCTCAAAGGCAGGGCCTAGATCTTGCTGTTGATTAAAATATCTTTGGCTCATGACAAACATGCCTAGCATATATCAGGTATTCAATAAATATTTAGTGAACTGAAATGATTTACTTACTGTCCACTACTTAGTTTCTCTCTAATTGTGGAAAAATCCATAGGCTTCTTAATAACTTTCTTATAACCAGGAACAAGTTTCAAGTTTACAGGGAGTAGAAAAGGCCATGCATCCTCATGAGTTTCCATTTCAGTCAGAATCATACTAAAGAAAATAATGATTGAAATCAGTATCCCTACTTTACAATGGTCTTATTTTTTAATTAAAAAAGCTTTCAGTTATTTTATATATGTATGAGACAGGGTCTTGCTCTATCGCCCAGGCTGGAGTATAGTGGCACCATCTTGGCTCACTACAACCTCTGCCTCCTGGGTTCAAGTGATTCTCCTGCCTCAGCCTCTCGAGTAGCTGGGAATATGGGTGCACGCCACTACACCCAGTTAATGTTTGTATTTTTAGTAGAGACAGGGTTTTGCCATGTTGGCCAGGATGATCTTGAACTCCTGACCTCAGGTGACCTGCCTGTCTTGACATCTCAAAGTGCTGGGATTTCAGGTGTGAGCCAATGTGCCAGGCCCAATTATAATCTTTCAAATAAAACTCAATGCAAATTAACACTAAAAGAAGATAAAGGAATACATTTACTATACTTACACATTTTCTTAACATTTATGCTTTATATTTTTTAATTTCCACAAATTGTCAGAAAGGAAGCTTTGATATGGTAAAAGGTTTCTAAACAAATAAAATGGGACATTATAAATATACAGTGCATGAAAACGGAAATAATACCTGCAAAGAGCTAGGTCCTTGGAGTCATCTCTTTTTGGTTTCTTAACTGAAGTAAAACTTTCTTGTTTTGACAAGTTAATAGAAGTGTTTTCTTCCATTTTTCTTTTCTTGAGGTCTTTGTTTCCTCTTTTTAGTGAACTACTTGTAGATGCAGAGTCTTCATCTTCAGTGTCTCCTGTTAAAGTTACCTTCTTGCCTTTCTTTGACTCATTAGTCTTTTTTCCTTTGACATGAAGTTTTTTGATTTTTAGAGTTTGACCACTTGCCTTTAATTTAAAAAAGGTAAATGAGGTGTAAGAAAGTGACTGTCTACAGACCTTCTATTATTTTAAATTATGAAAAGTCTGACAGGACAAACAAGTAAAAAGAATAACTCGGATTTAGAATGTTGATAACTCTATTATTCTTAAGGAAGTTCTGTGTATTTCTTCCTCTCATAATATAAGGATAAAAATCTAATAAAACATGAAAGGTCTATTTATCTTAAGAATTCTTAAAACTTGAAGATGTTGATCTCATGGTAATTCATCTACAGAGGGTGTCTGCAGTATTCTTTCAGGCTAGGTCACTACTTGAATGAGTTTAAAGATACAAAAGAATTAGGAACAAAGATGAATATAAATGAAAATACAGAGATTGTTAATAAGAAAGTTGAAGAGGTAATAAAAAGCCAGGCCAAAAATGAAAAAGAGCTAAGGAAGTGTCAAATAGAGAAGTCCAAGTGATCAAATCTACTAGAAATTGATTTTTTTTTCCTGGATAAAAAATAAAAAGTATTTGCAATAAGAAGAGAGTTCCACAAACTTGTGGTTCCCAGGTGTGAACAAAGCAGTGGTGAAAGATGGGATAAAAAGATATCTGTTTTTGAGAAAAACAACATAGAAAGAAAGACATAAAGGACATTATACTTGGAATCAAACGATATGAATTCCAGCTACGGCTCTGCTACTAACTTTAAGCAAAAATATTTGTGAGGCCCTGTTTTCTCATTTTAAAAATAAGGATGACAAGCCACATACTTGCTAGTCATTCTAGCTCTAGAATTACATGCAAAAAAGAAACCTCAACGTGGTCTTACGCAATGTAACTACAAATTGCAGGCAGCACATTGCTGCAACAAGAAGGGTGCCCCACACTGTATTCGTAGAGAAAAAAAAACTGCCTTTTGAGAGTTAAATGTTATAATAAATATAATAGATCATAAAAGAAAGATAGGTAAAGTTCTGGCAATGTATGACTTTTATTTTTATTTTCCAAATATGTGGTTAATACCAAACACTTTTAGAAAACTATTACCTTAACCAGATTGTTAAGAAATCCTAGACTGCAAAGTCACATAATCAGTGTAGCAATAATTTAAAGTTGGCTGTATTTCTTTTTTTTTTTTTTTTTGAGGCAGTCTCACTCTGTTGTCCAGGCTGGGAGTGCAGTGGTACAATCATGGCTTACTGCAGCCTCAGCCTCCGGGGCTCAAGACATCCTCCCATGTCAGCCACCCGAGTATCTGGGGCTATGAGTGTGTGCCACCATGCCTGGCTAATAAAGTTGGCAGTATTCTTAAAACTGGCTGAAAAACATTTCTTTGGAGTATTTCATAGCAGTTTCTTTGAGGATTTCATGATCCCTGCCAGTACATTACTTAAAAATGCTCTTAAGCAGTTAAAATTATTTGCTTCTTTATTGGCAGGTTAAAGTATAGTTAAGGAGATATTTTAATTGACTAAATAAGGCAAACCATAAATTCAACGCTTTCACTATATCATATCAAAGAATCACAATCCCCGTCACTAACTGAAATAATTAATATGTTTTATTCAGTCTCTTCTCCACTTATTTATATTCATTAAAATCTGATTATTTTGGGTTTTTATATTACACTGAGCTTTTAGCACTCTGAAATCATTAAAAAAGAGAGTACTTAATATAATGAAGAAAAGTTCATTTAATGACAAGTTAGATTAAATAGCTGTGTTACTTAAAACAGAAAAAATTTTATGAATAGTGGGCCAAAACATCTAGTTTCTACTTGAACTAAAATATTATTTGGGATAATTTTCTAACAAATTAATACTCACAAAAAGAAAATATGAATTGGGCCAGGCATGGTAGCTCACACCCATAATCCCAGCACTTTGGGAGGCCAATGGGGGCGGATCACTTGAGGTCAGGAGTTTTAGACCAGCTTGGCCAACATGGTGAAACCCCATCTCTACCAAAACTACAAAATGTAGTCAGGTGTGGTGGTGTATGCCTATAATCCCAGCTACTCAGGAGGCTGAGGCACAAGAATCACTTGAACCCAGTGGTGGAAGTTGCAGTGAGCTGAGATCACATCACTGCACTCCAGCCTGAGTGATGGAGTGACAGACTGTCTCAAAAAAAAAAAAAAAAGAAAGTATGAAATTGAAACCACAGAATAAAAAAACTTGTGATTTAAAAAAAAAAAAGACAAAAAAAATGATGTGTGTCAACTGATCTCATTAAATAGTGCAAATACACATATTTCAAAAGCAAACTTTCATCAAGTTACTCCATTACCTATTAGTTTGCTCTTGGGCAGGGCATCCCCCCAACCCCCATCACCTTTTCTTGGCTACAATACAAATTCAAAGAGGAACTTAGTGGGTCTTAAGCAACACTTACCAGATTTCATGAACAATAGCACATACCTTTCCTGTTTATATATTGCTATAAGTCACAAACTGGTGGCTGACAGGCTCCAAACAGGCCACAGAATGTATTTGGTTCATATAATGCTTGTAAAAATTCTGAATTTGTTTCCAATATTTAATATTTGGGAGGACATAAAAATCCATAGTCTCGACTTCCCTTGAAATACGAGTGGGTTCTCGAACATGGGGCCCACATTCCTACATGACAGCAATTGGGTGAAGTTGAGCTTTGACTGTTAAATTTAAATAGGGCCATGACTTCCCTCTTTGCCACAGTGCCCACGAGGGGTCCAATGAACTCTTTCATGTCATTCATTTGGCTTTTGCAGGCACTGAAGTTTCAAATGTCTAATAGTGAGTTTGTGTGTGTATGTGTGTGTATATCTAAGAGTGTGTACTAATACAACTGGACCTCCATATCTGCAGGTTCTACATCTATGGATTGGACCAGCTGCAAATGGAAAATACAAAGGCTGGGCGCAGTGGCTTATGCCTGTAATCCCAGCACTTTGGGAGGCCAAGGCAGGCAGATAACTTGAGGTTAGGAGTTTGAGACCGGCTTTGCCAACGTGGCAAAACTCTTGTCTCTACTAAAAATACAAAAGTTAACCAGGCGTTGTGGCGCACACCTGTAATCTCAGCTACTCAGGAGGCTGACGCAGGAGAATCGCTTGAACCCGGGAGGCGGAGGTTGCAGCAGTGAGTCAAGATCATGCCACTGCACTCCAGCCCGGGCAACAGAGTGAGACTCTGTCTTAATAGAAAAAAAAAAAAGAAAATATAAAACAAAAAATCCAACCCCCTCATAACAATAAAAAACAATAAATAAAAAACAATATGGTATAATAACTATTTGCATAGCATTTATGTTTTATTAGGTATTATACATAATTTAGAGATGACTTAAAGTATATGGG
This sequence comes from Piliocolobus tephrosceles, assembly GCF_002776525.5. NCBI lineage: Eukaryota > Metazoa > Chordata > Mammalia > Primates > Cercopithecidae > Piliocolobus > Piliocolobus tephrosceles. The sequence continues at coordinate 45,040,893 of NC_045444.1, forward strand.
AGGATGTGTGTAGGTTGTATGCAAATAATATTCCATTTTATATAAAGAACTTGAGCATCTGTGGACTCTGGTATCCATGGTGGATCCTGGAGCTAATCCCTTGCAGATACTGAGGTATAGCTATGTTGTATATATATGTACACACACATAAACAAACACATACACATCTTTTCAATTCTGTGATCCTGTGATCACATATATACATACATACACACATACATACACGCACAGTAAAAACAGTTAATCAGGATAATGGATGCAGAAAAACCCACTTGAGAACAAGGTATATATATAGTATAAATATTTTTAAATAACTATGAATTAACTGGAAAGATACTTTAAAAACCTTAACTCTTCCTTATATATCAAAATCAATGTTTAGAGTTTTATTGTTGTAAGAAACATCTAGTTCACTACATTTAAAAAACAAAAAAAAGCAGAAGTTTAGAAAGTTGTATGCACATAGAAGGGCTCAAATGAGATTACAGATCTTATGTCTCCAAGTCTACTCCTTGAATGGCAGATAGCTAGGACACTAATTTAAGAGAATTTATTGAAAACAAACATCCAACGACCTACCAGGTAATACTCCCAAGACCGAAAACACTTATCTGTTAGTAATTCATAGAGTGTTAGAGAAACTTTCTATAACTTAACAGTTATGAAGTTAAAAGGTAATTTTATGTACAATCTGTGAAGACTGCTGTTGTTATATTTAACTATGTATGACAAAAATGATCAAGTAATGAGAATAATCAAAATAATAAAAAAATGATTATTAGTGAATATGATGCCATGTAAGACTACTTGCTATCTTGTGAAATATAGTCTAAAATATAATAAAGTATTAAAGTAAACATTTCACATAACTATAAAGTTATAAAAACTTTTACATGTACGACCTTATTTGATCTTCACAAATAAGATACTATCCCATTTTACAGAGCAGATACTATCCCATTTTACAGATGATAACCTTGAGGCAAAGAAAGCACTCCAATGTTTACAGATCAGGGAGGTGGGGAAAAATCAGTGAAGGAGATTTGAGAAGAAGCAAAGACTAGAAAGAAAACCAGGTGAGTATGGTATGTTAGAAGTCAAGTGAAAATCAATGTTTCAAGGAGGAGAAAGAGTTCAGCTCTATCAAATGTAATAGGTCAGATGACATAGGTACTGATCACTGGAGTGGGAAATGTGAATGCTGTTTGTGGCCACGGTAAGAGTACTTTTGGAGAAGCTGTGGAGGTGAAAATCTATAGTGAGTTCAAGAGTGAATCAGGGCCGAGTGTGCTGTCTCACACCTGTAATCCCAGACTTCGGAGGCTGCAGTGTGAGGATCAGCTGAGCCCAGGAGTTTGAGACCAGCCTGGGCACATAGTGAGAACCCATCTCTACAAAAAAAAAAAAAAAAAAAAAAAAAGCCAGGCATAGTGGCACAGGCCTGTAGTCCCTGCTGCTTGGGAGGCTGAGGTGAGAGGATCACTTGAACCTGGGGGACTCAAGACTGCGATAAATCATGATAGTGTCAATGCATTTCAGCCAAGGCAACAGATCAAGATTCTGTCTTAAACAAAGAGTAAACCAGAGGAGAGATATTAGATAGAACCAGAACGAAACATTTTCCGAGAGTTTTTCTGTAAATGGAAGGAAAAAATGGAGGAACTGGATCAAGGGAGAAGTGAGGACAGAAGAGGGTTTTTGTTTAGTTTTCTTAAGATGGGAGAGATAGCAGCACATCAGTAGGCTAAAGAGAGGAACCCAGTGGAGAAGGAGAAATTGATGATGCAGGAGAAGGGAGAACTGCTGGAATAACATTCCCAAGGTGCTAAGAAGGGATGGAATCTGAGGCACAAGTGGGAAAAATCGCTTAGTTAGGAGTTCATGGCAACAGCAGAGAAGGTAAGGTATGTGAGCCTGGATGCAGAAGGACAGCAGATGTGGTGGCAAGATGTGATATTTTCTTCTGATTGCTTCCATTTTCTCAGCTGAATGACAATAAGCTGAGAATTAAGATGGAGGAGACAGAGCTAGACATAAATTATTGACATCATTAAAGGCCCTCTAACACCTTGTTTATTTATTTATTTAGAGATGGAGTCTCACTCTCGCTCAGGCTGGAGTGCAGTGGCATGATCTGGGTTCACTGCAACCTCCACCTCCGAGGTTCAAGTGATTCTCCTGCCTGAGCCTCCCAAGTAGCTGGGACTACAGGCATGTGCCACCACTAATTTTTGCCTGGCTAAAATTTTGTATTTTTAGTAGAGATGGGGTTTTGCCATGTTGGCCAGGCTGGTCTTGATCTCCTGGCCGCAAATGATCTGCTCATCTCAGCCTCCCAAAGTGCTTGGATTACAGGCGTGAGGCAACATACCCGGGCCTTAATGCCTTGAATTTAAAGGCTGAGTATTGCACAGCTATATTCAGATACAAAGGTATAGGTGCTAGAGAAATCAGAGAGTTGTATTAACCAGAATAACGGTTTTTACTAAGGGCAGGTGCAGGCAAAGGACCTAATGGTGGAAGCAATGATTGGGATGATAATGGGATAGTGACACCTAAGACAGATTAGGAGGAAAAGACAGGACATGAAATGGGAGAGCAACAGTGAAAAGTCTTAAGACAAACTGTAAGTCCTGGTGAGATCAAAGGATTGTTGGAGTTGAAATGCTACAGGGAGTGAACTGGAAGGGAAGAAAGGAGGTGGACAGATGGATGTTTGAAGTGAGTTTATGGAGAGGTAGTTAATAATTAGGTTAAGAGACTGTTAATAATTAGCTTACTGTTAATAATTAGGTTAAGAGTTTAAATATGGGAGAAAGTAACTGAGGTAGGGAATACCTAGAGTCTGCCTTCAAAATATAAACACCATAAAACTCTGCATTTTGATCTAGTAATTAAAAAGTTGTTTGGAGCTGGGTGCAGTGGTTTGCATTTGTAATTCCAGTGACTTGGCAGGCTGAGGTAGGAAGATTGCTTGAGATCAGGTATGAGACCACTGTAGGCAACATAGCAAGATCGTATCTCTCTCAAAACAAAAGAAAACAAAAAAAGAAGAAAAAGAAAAACAAAATTAGCTGGGTGCAGTGCACACCTGTAGTCTCAGCTACTAAGGAGATTGAGGCCAGAGGATTGCTTGAGCCCAGGAGTTTTAGGCTGTAGTGGGCTATGATCATACCACTGCACTCTGGCCTAGGCAACTGAGACCCTGTATTTAAAAAAAAAAAAAAAAAAAAAAAAAGATAAAATAAAACAAAAAGTTTAGTTTTAGATCGTCTTACCTTAGCAATGCAAGCTGGACAAAACCAATCTCCATCTGGGATTGTTGTAATCTTGGGTCTATGGCAGTAGGTATGACAGCCTTTGTCACAGCCATCACAAAGAAGAAGCAGTTCTTCATTATCTCCCTTTCGACAGATTTGGCAGTACTATAATACATGAAAAATCATTTAAAATTAACCATCCGCCATGAATAATAGTTATTGGGATGTTCAATGCACCATAGTTCCTAATTTCTATTAGTAATGAACATTCCGCTTGCTAACAAATATATAGTAGCCATACACATCTATGTATCTTTCGTTACACAGATATGGACCACATGACGGGTGAGCAGTTCTGTTGGGGTAAATGCACATTTCAAGTACACTGCAAAGAACAAAGCTTAGAGGCAGAATGCCTGCACACATTTCAGAAGCATGTACACATTAACATATGAAATAATTAACATGACATTAGAGCACATAAAGCAATGAATAGCTTTAATACATGGTGTTTTCTTTGTTTAATGTGCTTCATCTTTTGCTTATCTTAGCATCCTCATGATATCCTGAGAAAGAAATAAGAGTTAGAGTATTTTTTAAAATCAAAATTAGAAAACTTGTATTAGTATCATAATTATGTATAATTAAAAGATAACCCTAGATTTTTGACTAATTCATCTATACATATTGTAATAGATTGGAAAATGTGTTCAAACTGGGAAACTTTGAAAATCAACCCAAATCAAACATGTGTCACAAGTGCAGAAAATGGATCCTACAAATTTCTAAGGAAAAAAAGATACATGTAAGAAATTAAGAGGTCATTATTTATTTTTTTAGAATTAAAAATAAAACTAGTTATTTTCTATTGAAAATTTTCTAATATAAAAATTTTAAATCTGCAAAAAGAAGACATTTTCCACATACATATATTCTGTACAGTAAGTTTTACAAAGGAAAGAAGAAAAGTTAGACAAGTAAAAACTTTCAAGATGGCTGTAAAATATGGTAAGCACTAACATTGTTTTTTGACAACTAGTTCATATTCCAGTCACAAAAGAAAATGTTCTGCAGTCCATATTTTAAAAAATGAAAACATTTAACCAGAAACCATTTAACTACTTTAAGTTAGGTATTTATATGCTCTTAAAAACAAAATAGCTTAACTGTTCAAACTTACTTTAATTTTCAATGCAACATTATATCAGTCTGGGAAAGTCTAAAATGGTCTTATATAACTTAGTATGTATACCAATGATAGCTGTAGAATCTTATCAAAACAGCAGACACATTATTCAAGTTGACAAATGTTTATCAAATGTATATATTATATATTTCATATTAACATTGGCATGGTTACCACGAGCAAAAGCAGCAGAGTTTAATATTCCAACAATCAGTATCCATTTTATGACCTTTCCTAACATCAACATCACTGAATATCTTAAGATGGTGTTATTTCTCCACATTTGAGTTACATTGTTAAAACTTCTACTGTAAAAGTATTCACTGAGAAATAACAATGCAAGGTTATATTTATATCCCTGTAACAACACAATTTAAAGATGAGATTCATGAACATAAGTAAATACTCATTGTTTTCTCTACTAGGTAACTATACATACTACAAGGTCTGTCTTACATCTCACACTTAGGATTTAAAAATAAAATTATTTCCTGATACTTTTAAAGAAAGAGTGACAGATATCAAACTCGTAACAATTTTGAAAAATTATAGTAATAGCTCATAATATGTTACAGTAAATATATTATTATTTGGTTTTAATTCCTCTGCTACTACAGTAAAAAATAGTGGATGCTGCCTACTGTTTAACAACAATATAAAGTATACCGTGGGCAGAGAATTATCTGGAGGCAAATTATGACAACTCCCTCTTTTTCTTGGTAAGCTTGGTCTTTGTCCAACAGGGTATTTCTAAAGATATTGAGCACTTTAATATTTTGTTAGGACTTACTATGAGGATTACTATAGGCACTGTAATGTCTCTAAAGGTTATAAAGTGCTTCTTAATCTTTGAATATGAAACACTGCCTTCTTTTCAAGGTAGTTTCATAGCAAAAAATGTATTATTAAGCATTTTAAAAAGGAAATGAAGATTGTGAGAGCTGGAATTATATGATTAATAAGGGTAGATGAAGAACAGGGGAAAGGTTAATGAATTTGCAAAAATGGAAATAAAGCTATAGATTGCAGAATTTAAATATATCAATATAAAAGCAGATTTTGATACAAGTTTTAGGTTTCTGTGTATAAGTTTATAATAAAACTGAACACATGATGATTGCTTTGGTGTAGATGAGAAAAATATAAATACAAATTTCATTTTGATCTAGGACTTAATATTTTTTTTTTCAATTTTATTTACAGACAAGGTCTCACTATGTTGCCCAGGCTATAGTGCAGTGGCTATTTTCAAGTGTGATTATAGCACACTACAGCCTCGAACTCCTGGGCTCAAATGATCATGCCTTGGCCTCTGGAGTAGCTGGGACTATTGGCATGTACCACCATATCTGGCAAGAACTCAGTCTCAGTGTCTCTCTTTTAAAAAAAAACCATTATTGCCTAGATCTCACCAAATATATTTGTCTAAGGTGACTTTCAAGCTGGTTTTAATAATAATTTTTAGAAGGAAAAAATATTTGTATCTGGTAAAAACAATACTAAATGAATCGAACAGTGCCTTAAAATTTATAGTAAATTCTGGGCCAGGTGTGGTGGCTCATGCCTGTAATCCCAGCACTTTGGGAGGCCAAGGCAGGCGGATCATTTGAGTTCAGGAATTCAAGACTAGCCTGGCCAACACGGTGAAACACTGTCTTTACTGAAAATACAAAATTTAGCTGGGCGTGGTGGTGCATGCCTGTAATCCCAGCTACTTGGGAGGCTGAGGTAGAAGAATCGCTTGAACCCAGGAGATTGAGGTTGCAGTGAGCTGACATTGTACTATTGCACTCCAGCCTGGGCAACAGAGACTCTGTCTCAAAAAAAAAAAAAAAAAAATTATAGTAAATTCCAATCTGAATTGAGAAAGGCCTGTATTCGAGCATATTATGAAACTGCAGATTCGTAGATATTTTAGGAAGCGGTGAAAAACCATAGAAGAAACGTAATTTATTTGTGTGGAATTAATAAGGCCTTGAGTAGTCTAAGCATAAAGGTAAAAACAAAAGAAAGAATGCTAAGTTATTTAAGAATCACTTCTTTTCTTCAGGGGAACAACCATTTTAAATAAAGGAATTTCACCTTTAGCCATTCATGAAAAGAATCTCAAATGTTTAAATTTTAAAGCTAGTCCATAATTCAAAGTAAATGGTGGCTGGGCATGGTGGCTCACGCCTGTAATCCTAGCATTTCGGGAGGCTGAAGCGGGCGGATCACCTGAGGTCAAGAGTTTGAGACCAGCTTTCCCAACACAGTGAAACTCCGTCTCTTCTAAAAAATACAAAAATTAACCAGGCGTGATGGTAGGTGCCTGTAATCCCAGCTACTCAGGAGGCTGATGGAGGAGAATCACCTGAACCCAGGAGGTGGAGGTTGCAGTGAGCCAAGACTGTGCCACTGCACTCTAACCTGGGTGAGCAAGACTCTGTCTCAAAAAAAAAAAAGTAAATGTTAAAGTAATCCATAAAAGACTACATAGAATAGATAATTCTATATATGGTAATATAAAAGAGGCAAGAGGGACACTTGTATGTGATTTGAAATAAATATTTCTCTGGAAAACATGAATTATAGCTTTGCATTTTGAACACACAGCATTTTGGTGCCTGACACAAAATAGAGATTTTTGTGATAAACTAAATGATAAACTAATTGGGGTTGTAGAAAGGTGAAAAACCAATTTTAATTAGTAGAGGAAAGATTAAAGGATCTACTATTCATGTCAACCACATCCGATGCCAAACACATGATATAAGCACATAAACTAAGAGTTCTCTGCTTATTTTGTATTTACTAATCTAAGTGCTTCTTAGAATTAAAAAATGAAAACTGATAGAAAAAGACATTTTAGCAATGCAGTAATATAGCAGGTAATGTTAGCAATGGAACTGTTTACAACAGTGAAACGGCCTTCAAGATTTAGATTAACAATTATTGTGCTGACGGAATGTGGGAGACAACTTCAGTTAGAGTTATAAATGATATTCAAAGGAGGCAGAAGCAAGATTTTAAAAAATAAAAGATAACACATTTGAAAGATTCCTTCAGTAAGGAGGAAAGTATAAAAAATCTTTTAGAATTAGAAAAACTCTCAAATATAGCATACATTATTATGACAGTAGGTAATGTATAATTAAGAAAGATCTGGAGGTTGGAAGAAACAGGACAAAGTAAATTAGTTATAATATTTCTTAAATAAAAACACTTACAACTTTCATAATTGATTTTTCCCATGCTATTGATTTCTGTAATTGCTGAATGCACAGAGCTACCTGTGCAGCACTGCGAGCTTCTGATAATGCCCTTCTCCATACCCTGAGCCCTGGAGCAATATCCTCTTCAATTCTGCATTGAAATATAGAAAAATTAAGTAGGTCATGTCCACACTTACGATTACTGAATGTGAAACAATCATCACACTGAAAGCCAAGCAATGACAAGAACATGTAACAGCCAATAAGTATAAGGTTTAAGCAACTAAATTTGATGTAGTGCACAGACTGTGGCTACGTGCCTCAAAGCTTAGTCACAACCAGGTAAATGTAAGATCACTTTGCAGGATTATCAACGCACATAACAAAAAAAAAAAGTTTTTACAAAGCACCATGCAAATAGCATGATCCGTATGGATCACAGACATACAAGAAGATACATAGATAACAGGCAATAGAAAATAGGCTCCAATTAGCAAAGAAGCACAATAATTTTTCAAGTTAATCTCAATAACCTACCCGTCACCATCACCACTAATGGATGGTGCAGGAGCAGGGACAGTAACTGTGCCCACATTATCCAGTTTGATCTGAATGGTGGTACTTAAGGGGCTCTTCAGATACCTTCTTTCAATGTTCCGCTCCAAATCAGCCAGCCTGGTTACAGCTATATCTAGGGGGTTGTCACTCTTCCGTTCTAGTGCATGTGCACTGCTTTCTTCTTCGCCAGTAAATTCTCCATCATGCTCCTTGCACAATTTAGTAAATGACTTATGTTCAAAATATACCAAGTCCTCCCTTTCTGATGCAGGCTCTGGACACATCCAACCCTATATATCAAGAGAATAGTGTTATTATGGTTTCCTCTTAAAATGCCATATGGGTGAATTACCTTTACTTAAAATACAGCATTGGATACGGGCAGATCTCAAGGATCATTACTAAAAGATTTTACCTTGTGTTTCCTAAAACTAGGTAGAAATAAGAAGAAAAAATTAAAAGAAATAGTTGTAAGAAAAGTTTGAAAAATAAAATTTAAAAACTTTTGATATTATAAACAGTGTAAGAACAATCAGCAAAATATTTTGAAGGATTTTAGACTAAAATGCTTATTAGTTTCATTGGATGACTTAAATGGAAATGCCTGGGTAGCCTCTGAGCTTTGCTCTTCCTTTCTGTTTTCATTCCTTCCATTATTCTTCTGTACAGGTCCTTCTGTGCTCACCATTTTTCCTTTGACTGCAGGGGCTTCATATATACTATTACCTTTATCTGTATTGCTTTTCTCTGCTCCTCTTCACCTCATTAACACCACTCATTTTGTAGCTCTCATGTTAAGATTCACTTTAACATGAAAGGGTCCCCTGACAGGAATCCTTTCCTGACATCTTTCAGGAGCTAAGTCCCACTCTGACAGGTTCTCACAGGACCATGCTCCTTAGCCTTGTCATAAATACAATGTTATACTAGTGTGATTATTTGATGAATATTTTTCTACTTCTAAATTCCATGAGAGCAGGGACTATGTCTGCTTTTACTCATTTATCTCCAGTACAGTGCAGGCAAATAATGGGCACTCAATACATGTATGCTGACTGAGTAATCAAAATCCTTCAAAGGATTTTTGATCCTCTAGCTCAAAATCCTTCGAAGATTTCCTATTCTTTAGGAAATGTTCACCATAGCATTCAAGTACCTCAATCTATCCCTTTTCATGTTCCCATTCACACATCTTATGTTGCAGTCAAATTCTATAACTTGCTATTCCACAAACATGGGATAAGCTTCCCAATCCTCATGCTCTGCTCATGCTGTTCCCACTTGCTAGTATGATATTCCCTGGTCTCTAACTGTCCAAACCATACTCATTTTCTTCAGTTCCATTTCACCTTCTACATGAAATCTTCCATGATCTCTTCCAGATCTCTGCCAGAAGTCAGTATTCTTTTTCTAAATTCATGCATTACTCTGTTCTCAACAATCAGTTACTAGATTCTGCATATATGTATATGTCTGATCTCCCTATTATATGACAAGCTTTATGATGGTAGGAACAAAATTTTATCCAATTTTTTGGTGTCCACTGCCTGAGACGCAATAGGTATTTAATAAATGCATGTTAAATGAAAAACAGAATGAACTTAAACATCTCTTCAGATATAATTATTTTATTTTATATACTAGGATCAGTTCTTACCCTTTAACTCAGCAGAATATTTATATTTAGAAAGGAAGAATGGACTCTAAAATAGTGGCACAGATGCAAGCTGGCTTCAGTTCCTGCTCCCACTGCCCACCTGCCCCTGCCGCCAACCACTCAGAAAACCAAAAATAAATATATGGCACTGAGATGATCACCAGCAACATCCCAAAATTCAAACATGAGGATGAGACAGTTCCCAGGGCAAGAGAGAAGTGAAAAAACTCTGAGCAGATGGTAAGAGAATTGGACTTCCACATCCATGATGCTTCTCTACCCTCATTCTACCGGGAACCAAGCACACAGAAAATTTCCCCCAAATTCACAGTTTCTAGACTGAAAAAAGTGAGATCAAGGTAGACAACCAGCTTATTCACTATGAAAAACAGTGTGAAGTTTCCTTAAAAATCTAAGAATGGAACTACCATATGATCTAGCAATTCCATTAGTAGGTATACATAGCAAAGAAAGAAAATCAATATATGGAAGAGATATTTGTACTCTCATATTTACTGCAGCAATATTCACAATAGCTAAAATATGGAATCAACCTAAATGCCCATCAATAGACAGATGGATAACGAAAATGCAGTATATTTATAGGATAGAATATTATTCAGTCATAAAGAATGAAATCCTGTTATTTGCAGCAAAATGAATGGAACTGGAGGACATTATCCTTGGTGAAATAAGCCAGATACAGAAAGACAAATTATTATATGTTCTCACTCTGGTGTGAGAACTAAAAAAGCTACTCTACTCTAGAATGTAGAGAGTAGACTGGTGGTTACCAGAGCCTGAGAAGGGTAGTGAGAGAGGGAGAGTAAGAGAAATTGATTAATGGGTACAAATATATGGTTTGATAGGAGAAATAGGAAAATACATAAAGACGATTAGACTAAATCAGGAAAACAAATCATGATTTGAATAAGAAAATCAACAAATAGACAGATATAAAAAAGAACCAAACAGAAGTGCTAGAGCTAAATAATTCAATGAATAAAATAAAAAATACAAGACTGGACCAAAAATACAGAGTAGACCAAGGAGAAGAAAGAATTTCTGAACCCAAAGATTGGTCTTTTGAAATAACACAGGCAGACCAAGGGGGTGGGGAGGGGGGAAGAAAGAAAGAAAGGAAAACAAAGAAAAAGGAAAAAAGAATGAAAAAGTCTATAGGATTTATGGGACACCATTAAGCAAACAAATATTCTTGCGGGTGTTAGAATAAGATGAAGAGAAGGGAAAATGTGAGGAAAACAAATTTAATGAAATAATAGCAGAAAACTTCCCACGTCTTGGGAGAAAGATGAAAATTCAAGTCCAGAAAGTTCGAAGAATCCCAAGAAATTCAACCCAAACAGGTCCTCTCTGCGGCATATTATAGTCACCCTGTAAGAAGTCAAAAGACAAAGAATTCTGAAAGCATTAAAAGTGTCAAGTCACATACAAAGAAATCCTCATTAGACTAACAGTGGATTTCTCAGCAGAAACCTTATAGGCCAGGAGAGAATGGGATGATATATTCAAAGCAGTGTGAGGAAAAAACCCTGCCAGCCAAGAATATTATATCCAGCAAAGCTAGCCTTCAGAAATGAAGGAGAAAAAAAGTCTTTTACAGACTGAGGAAAACTGAAGGAATTCATCACCACTAGACTAAACATGCAAGAAATGCTCAAGGAGTCTTATATGAGAAAGTAAAAAGATGATAACCACCATCATGAAAATATGAAACTATAAAACTCACTGGGAAAGCTAATACACAAAGGAGAAAGAGAAAGGAAACTATTACACACATAATTTAAAAAAGCCTGATGATAAACTGTTATCCCTATGGAAAAACACCCAGCCACAAAAATAAATAATAATCAAGGAAGTAAGGAACAAAGGATTATACAAAACAACTGAAAAGCAATCAATACAATGACGGGAGTAAGCACTCACTTATAAATAGTAATCCTGAATGTAAATGAATTAAATTTCCCATTTGAAAGACATAGACTGGCTGGCTGGCTGGATTAAAAAAACGAGTCCCAACTACATGCTGCCTGTAAGAAACTCTTCTCACTTGTAAAGACATATGCAGACTGAAAGTGAATGGATGGATAGAAATATCCCATGTAAATGAAAATCAAAAGTGAAGAGGAATAGTTATACTTATGTCAGATAAAAAAAAACTTCAAGTTAAAAGCTATTAAAAGACACAAAGAAGGACAATTATATAATAAAGGGATTAATTCAACAAGAGAATATAATAATTGTAAATATATATGCACTCAATACCAGAGCACTCAGATACATAAAGCAAAATATTATTAGATCCAAATGTAGAGGTAGATCCTAATATGATAAAGGCTGGGGGTTTCAACATACCACTTTCAGCGCTGGATAGATTTTCTGGACAGAAAATCACTTTGCACCATAGATCAAACGGACACTTATAGAACATTTCATCCACCAGATGCAGATGCACATTATTTTCATCAGTACATGGGACATATGCCAGGACTGAACATATGTTAGGACTCAAATCTCAAAAAATTTTAAAAATTTGAAATCATATCAAGTATCTTCTCTGACTACATGGAAATAAACTATAAATCAATAACAAAAGGAACATTTAAAACTATGCAGATACATGAAACATAAACAACAGGGTCCTGAACAATTACTGGGTAAAAAAAGAAATTAAGAATGAAATTTAAAAATTCCTTGAAATAAGTGAAAATAGAAACACAACATTCCAAAACGTATGGGACACCGCAAAGGCAGTATTCAGAGGCAAGTTTATAGCAATAAATGCCTACATCAATAAAGTAGAAAGATTTCAAGTAAACAATCTAGCAATGCCCTTCAAGGAACTAGAACTGCAAGAACAAATCAAACCCCTAATTCGTAGAAGGAAAGAAACAATATCAGAGCAGAAATAAACCAAATTGAGACAAAAATACAAAACATCAACAAAACAAAAAAGTTACTTTTGCTAACAATAAAACACCTAGGAATGCAGCAAACCAGGGAGGTGAAAGATCTCTACAATGAGAATTACATCACACTGCTCAGAGAAATCAGAGATGACACAGATGGAAAAACATCCCATGCTCACAGATAGGCATAATAAGTATCATTAAAATGGCCATACTACCCAAAGCAATTTACAGATTCCATGCTATTCCTGTAAAAGTGCCAATGAAATTCTTCACAGAACTAGAAAAAACTATTTAAAAGTTCATATAGAACCAAAAGAGAGCACAAATAGCCAAGGCAACTTCACCTCTTGGGCTCAAGCCATTCTCCCACCTCAGCCTCCCAAGTAGCTGGTACTATAGGCACATGCCACTATGCCCAGCTAAGTTTTGTATTGTTTGTGGAGTGGGGTTTTGCCATGTTGCCCAGCCTGGTCTCAAACTCCTGAGCTCAAGTGATCCTCTCACCTCCACCTCCCAAAGTTCTGGGATTACAGGCATGAGCCACTGTGTCCAGCCTCAGCAACATTTTGATACATGAACAATGAATTCAGTGAAAAAGAAATAAAGAAGGCAATCCCATTTACAATAGCTACCAAACAAACAAAAACAAAAACAAAAACCCAATTCTAGGAGTAAATTTAACCATAGAAGTGAAAGACTTCTACAAGGAAAACTATAAAACACTGATGAAAAAAACTGAAGAGGATGAGAGGATACAACCATGCTTATGGATTGGAAGAATAAATATTGTTAAAATGACAATACTACCCAATGCCATCTACAGATTCAACACAATCCCTATCAAAACACTAATGACATTCTTCACAGAAATAAAGAAAAAATATTAAATTGTGTGTGGAATTACAAAAGACTCTGAATAGCTAAAGCGATACTGAGCAACAAGAACAAAGCTGGAGGTATCAGACTACCAAGACTTCAAAATAAACTACAAAGCTGTAGTAACCAGAACAGCAATGTACGGGCATAAAAACTGACACACAGACCAAAGGGATAGAATAGAAAACCCAGAAATTCATCCATACCTCTACAACCAACTGCTTTTTAACAAAGGTGCCAAGAATGCTCATTGTGAAAAGAATAATCTCTTCAATAAATGGTGCCAGGAAAACTGGATATCCATATGCAGAGGAATGAAACCAGATCCCCACTTCTTATTCTATACAAAAATCAACTCAAAATAGATCAAAGACTTAATGTAAGACCCCAAATGATAAAACTACTAGGAGAAACAGGACATTGGTCTGGGAAAATATTTTATATATAAAACTTCAAAAGCACAGGTAACAGAAGCAAAAATAAACAAATGCAATTATATCAAATGAAAAAACTTCTGTACAGCAAAGGAAAAAGTCAACAGAGTGAAAAGAAAAGCCACAGAATGGAATAAAATATTTGCAAATAATACATCTGAAAGGAGATTAATATCCAGGATATACAAGCAACTCAAATATCTCAACAGCAAAAAAAAAAAAAAAAACAATTAAAAATGGGCAAATAATCTGAACAGACATTTCTCAAAAGAAGACATATACATGGCCAACAAATATACGAAAAAATGCTCAACATCACTACTTATCAGGGAAATGCAAATCAAAGCCACAATGAGATATTATCTCACCCCAGTTAGAATGGCTATTATAAAAAAGAAAAAGAAAAAAAGAAAAAAAAGGTCATGCATGGTGGCTCACGCCTGTAATCCCAGCACTTTGGGAGGCTGAGGCACGTGGATCATGAGGTCAGGAGATCGAGATCATCCTGGCTAACATGATGAAATCCCGTCTCTACTAAAAATACAAAAAATTAGTTGGGCATGGTTGTGGGCGCCTGTAGTCCCAGCTACCAGGGAGGCTGAGGCAGGAGAATGGCGTGAACCTGGGAGGCAAAGCTTGCAGTGAGCCGAGATCGCGCCACTGTACTCCAGAGCCTGGGCGACAGAACAAGACTCCGTCCCCCTGCCAAAAAAAGAAAAAAAAATGAGATGCTGTTAAGAACGCACAGAAAAGGTAACTCTTACATACTGTTGGTGGGAATGTAAACTAGTATAGCCACCATGAAGGACAGTATGTAGGTTCCTTAAGAAACTACAAATAGAGCTATCATATAATCCAGCAATCCTACTACTGGGAATTTATCCAAAGCAAAAGAAAATTGTTGTATTGAAGAGACATCTGCATCCCCATGTTTACTGCGGCACTATTCACAACAGCCAAAATACAGAATGAATCCAGGTGTTCAACAACAGATAAATGGATAAAGAAAATGTGGCAAAAATACACAACAGAATGCTATACAACCAAAAAAGAATGAAATATCCTGTCATTAGAGGCAACATAGATGGAACTAGAGGACATTAAGTGAAATAAGCCAGGTACACAAAGTTAAACATTGCATGTTCTCATTCATGTGGAAGCTTAAAAAAATTGATCTCATAGAAGCAAAAAATAGAGCAGAGGATACTATAGGCTGGAGAAAGTGGGGGCAGGGTGGGATAAAGAGGGATAAAGAGAGGTTTGTTAAAGAATACAAAACTACTGGCTGGCCATGGTGGCTGACGCCTGTAATCCCAGCACTTTGGGAGGCCGAGGTGGGCGGATCATCTGAGGTCAGGAGTTCCAGACCAGCCTGACCAACACGGAGAAACCCCGTCTCTACTAAAAATACAAAAATTAGCCAGGCATGGTGGCACATGCCTGTAATCCCAGCTACTCAGCAAGGCTGAGGCAGGAGAATCGCTTGAATCTGGGAGGTGGAGGTTGCGGTGCCTGAGCCGAGATCGCACCACTGCACTCCAGCCTGAGCCGAGATCGTGCCACTGAACTCCAGCCTGAGCCGAGAGAGCACCACCACACTCTAGCCTGGGCCGAGATCGCAGCACTGCACTATAGCCTGGGCCGAGATC